>NC_134495.1:30291530-30391207 GCF_040206685.1 Ascaphus truei
ACGCCTCACATTTTCACATCACTTATGTCACCAAAATATACATTGTACTGTGGTGTGTTTACAATAAACCATTTTTATACAACATCGTATTACATTTTCTTCCATCTTTCTTTTCAACATTATTATCCAACCTTTCCAACAAATAGTCACCTATTGTTCCACCATTTATAAATAATACGACCTATTACGCATTTACATCCCGGGCAACGCCGGGTCTCTCAGCTAGTATATATATATATATGCAAATATAACTGTATGCTCATCTGCATGTCTTAGGCAGGTCTGCAACCCCACCTTTATATATATATATATATATATATATAAAAAGGAAAAAAGAGGAGAGAGCGCACGCCCATAGCGTATAAAAGTATATTTAATGAAGGGGAGGGGGGAGGGAGGGGTAAAAAACGCACTTACAAGAAGTACAATAAAATCAAGCATATGTGATAATAATCACCACCATCCGGTCTATCTGCAAGCTCTTGGGGCAGTCCCAGGCTCCGTTGGTGAAGGAGCAGCGTCTCAGCAGATTTCCAGGACTGATGTACCTCATCCGGTCAAAATGCAGACTTTGGGGGCATTCCCAGGCTCCGTTGGCGAACGAGCAGCGTACCAGCAGTTTCCCAGGGCTGGTGTGCTGTGAATAGTCCCAGACAAAAAGTTCCGTATAGGTAGTGCCTGCAGCACTAGCGCTAGGATCAATCCGCTCCTGCGCTGGATGTAGACTTCAATGTCAGTGCGTCTGGCGTCACGACGCTCCCTGACGCGTTTCGTCAGTCTCGGCTAACTTTTTCAAAGGGATAACGTGAGAGGGGATGTCCGGTATTATATACACACTCCAATGATGGTAATTGATGAAAAAACACCCCTACTCAGCTGCAATCATTATCCGTGCTACCAACACATCCGGAGCTGGAAGACACAGGAAGCTGTGCAGCAGCAGAAAGATGATTAATAAACACTGTATATATGCAAATATAACTGTATGCTCATCTGCATGTCTTAGGCAGGTCTGCAACCCCACCTTTATATATATATATATATATATATATATATATATATATATATATATATATATATATATATTTAATGAGGTCATTGCATCTTGAACAACCACATGGTCCCCAAGAGAAATTTAACGGCCAAATTCCTGAGTGAATTCCTAGTAAAACCAATTGTTAAAACGGTCTGGAATACTGCAGAAAACCTCCCCTTGACAGGCTGAAATTATATTTCTATCTGGATTATGTGTAATCTTATACAGGGAAGTGAATTCTATCCCACTGCCAACAGAAGGCACCATAATAATTCTACAAGTCTGGATAGTCCTTTCACATTTCCAGCACATTCCTCAAGGAGAAATCAGGTCTGATGTGTGTGCAAAAGAAAACCAAGGCACACTTAAATCTTATACTATATTAGTGAAAGCACTGTATGTTTGCCTGCCTGCCTGCCTGCCTGCCTGCCTGGATGTCCGGTGTCCCTAGGGGAAATCTCATTGGTCCCTTGGGCCGCCCCCGCACACCTCTCATTGGCCTGAGGCGGAGTGACGGGCCAAAGAGGACACACACACACACACCTCTCTGTCCTCTCCCCCCCCCATCACACACACCTCCCTCTCCACTCACCTCCCTCCACCTCCCGCTCCACTCACCTCCCTCCCGCTCAACTCCCTCCACCTCCCGCTCCATTCACCTCCCTCTCCATTCACCTCCCTCCCGCTCAACTCCCTCCCCGGCGCAGGGACAGGCAGTGGGCAGGGCAGCCTGCCGCTGCCTCCACTCACCTCCCGCTCCCTCCACCCACCTCCCGCTCCCTCCACTCACCTCCCCTCACCTCCCGCTCACCTCCCTGGCGCGGGGGACAGGCATTGGCCAAGGCAGCCTACCGCTGCCACGCGGCACCTAACCTCCCTCCCGCTCAACTCCCTCCCCCGGCGCGGGGACAGGCAGTGGGCAGGGCAGCCTGCCGCTGCCTCCACTCACCTCCCGCTGCCTCCACTCACCTCCCGCTCCCCTCCACCCACCTCCCGCTCCCTCCACCCACCTCCCGCTCCCTCCACTCACCTCCCCTCACCTCCCGCTCACCTCCCCTCACCTCCCGCTCACCTCCCTGGCGCGGGGACAGGCATTGGCCAGGGCAGCCTACCGCTGCCACGCGGCACCTAAGATGGCGGCGGAAGGAAGGACCCCTTCCTCCCTCGCGGACTAACTAACATGGCGGCGGCCAGAAGGAGAGGTGAGTGTGTGTGAGTGTGTGTGAGTGTGTGTGAGTGTGTGTGAGTGTGTGAGTGAGTGAGTGTGTGTCTGTGTCTGTGTCTATGTGTGTGTGTGTCACAGCGTGACAGTGTGTGTGTGGGACACTGTGTGTGTGTCTGTGTGCGTGTGTGTGTGTGTCTGTTACACTGTGTCTCAGACACTGTAGAGTGGGGACCGGAGCTACACATGGGGGGTGGGGGGGGGGGGTCAGGAGCGGAGAAAGATACAGGGGGAGTGGAGAGGAGGGACCCGTCAATTTAAACCAACCAACCCCCCTCCTGTCCACTGCCCCCCCTCCTGTCCACTGCCCCCCCCTCCTGTCCACTGCCCCCCCCCCTCCTGTCCACTGTCACCCCCCCTCCTGTCCACTGTCACCCCCCTCCTGTCCACTGTCACCCCCCTCCTGTCCACTGTCACCCCCCCTCCTGTCCACTCTCCCCCCCCTCCTGTCCACTCTCCCCCCCTCCTGGCCACTGTCACCCCCCCCCTCCTGTCCACTCTCCCCCCCCTGTCCACTCTCCCCCCCCTCCTGTCCACTGTTACCCCCCCCTCCTGTCCACTCTCCCCCCCCCCGTCCACTCTCCCCCCCCGTCCACTCTCCCCCCCCTCCTGTCCACTCTCCCCCCCCTCCTGTCCACTCTCCCCCTGTCCACTCTCCCCCCCCTCCTGTCCACTCTCCCTCCCTCCCATCCCCTCCAAATAGTCACCTATTGTTCCACCATTTATAAATAATACTACCTATTACGCATTTACATCCCGGGCAACGCCGGGTCTCTCAGCTAGTATTTAAATATTTTCCTTAACACAAACGGAACCTTTTAGGCCAAGTTAAAAAAATATATCTTTATTTAAAAATACAACAAGGGCAGAATTGTGACATCAGTTGAAGGCAACAACAACCACATAAACTTCAAGCTTGTTTTGCTTTCACTGAGCAATCTGTGTCCTCCACTATAACTCTTGTTTACTGAAGGGTACAGAAATCCCATTACAGATCAACCCCGTTATAGCCCGATCCGTTACAACGCGAATCCGCTTATATCGCGGTGCAAGCGTGGCTCCCAATTTTCGTAATTATGAATACTTTACAACACGATTATTGGTATCTTAAATACTCTATTGTACATTATTTATAACACGATCCGCTTATAACGCGATGTGATTCTTTGGACCCCAAGCACAGCGTTATAAAGGCGTTGAGCTGTATTTTGCTATTTACTTCATGTCAACCAGTCACATATAAAGTGACGTAGGACCATTGAAGGTGTCTTCTAGCACTGGCAGGTATAGTATCTTATGGCAAGGGCCTGCTTTGTACAGAATACAGTAAGCCATTATCTCTGCTCAGAAGCACTGTTGCCTATCTGGTCCCTGGTGAACCGTTTATGTCTAACTTTATTTTAAAGTCAGTCATGCGATTAAAGCAGCAATACAGGTTTCGTTTTTAATTAGAGGATTGAAGCAGGGGGTTCCTGGAGCTGAACTGAGTTAATTTCAGCTCCACGGACCCCCTGCTTCCAGAGATACTTACTCCCGTAGCGGTGCCGGTATCTATGCAGCCAGGGAACGTGTGTGCCTAGCGAAATGGCAGTGTTTAAATGTCTGCATCATGGGGACCAATAGGAAGCAATGACATCATGTGGTGCGGTTTCCTATTGGCTCGCGTAACCAGAACCTTTAAACTCCTACAGAGTAAGTCCATTGAGCTTAAATGAATGGGGTTCCGGGCCGGAGACCCTCTGCTTCAAACCTGTATTGCTGCTTTAACTGGTCCAACATCTGTGTAGCAAAACAGCTCCATATTGTATGCTTTATAGAGGCTACCTCTGGAGTTTCTTAGTACTTATGCATCACACAAATAAGTAATGATTTGTTGCAGGCTGTGATATTTTTTTTTAATGGACCAACAGAGACTCTCATAGATTTAACAATGTGTGCAGAGAAATGTGTACCTAACAGCTCCACATTCAATGCATAACATTCATCCCTTATTGATTTCAAAACATCTACCCTCGGGTGTCTCCTGCCCCATCAGAAACATCTACCATATATCCCCTCGGGTGTCTCTTGCCCCATCAGAAACATCTACCATATATCCCCTCAGGTGTCTCTTGCCCCATCAGAAACATCTACCATATATCCCCTCGGGTGTTTCCTGCCCCATCAGAAACATCTACCATATATCCCCTCACGTGTCTCCTGCCCCATCAGAAACATCTACCATATATCCCCTCACGTGTCTCCTGCCCCATCAGAAACATCTACCATATATCCCCTCGGGTGTCTCCTGCCCCATCAGAAACATCTACCATATATCCCCGCGGGTGTCTCCTGCCCCATCAGAAAACATCTACCATATATCCCCGCGGGTGTCTCCTGCCCCATCAGAAACATCTACCATATATCCCCTCGGGTGTCTCCTGCCCCATCAGAACCGTCTCTCCTCCTAGGATACATTATCCATGCCCTTGTATTTTCCATTGCTGCCCACGTTTTCACGTTTCATTATGCCATGTGTGGCATATACATCATCGTCAGGGGGTGTTTAATTACATTATGACACTTTTAGTTTTAAATTCAAAACCTTTGTCATTTTCCCCTCACACAGTAGTCTCTTTATGACAGGATACTGGGCTATATCTACTAAGGAGTGGTAAAAAATAACCTCCAGCCCCGTTCAAGGGAATGGGCCATGTTTGGTAAGTGCTGTTACTCTGTAAGACCACGCCTGGCACCGGAAGACACCGAACATTCATTCATTTGAATGGGCAATATTTACCCAGCCGTCTTATGGAATAGCACTGCTTAGTAAATACGGCCCTATAGCCTTGACCCAGAAATAAGTACAGTACAGTACAGGAATAAAAGTAATATGGTTACTATTTTCACACCCGTGGGTATAAATGTATCAGAACAGCAGTGCTCCGTGTTCTGTACAATTAAGGAAACTAAAAGGTCACACGGTTTACATTTTTAAACATATGGTCTACCCCCACCAGTCGTATTTCTCTTTCATCCCTTTACACCTGTCCCTCTTCATTTTAGTCTGATACCGATTGTAGAGCAGCTGTGAATTATTGTAGTAAATATATGCACTGAAGGGATCTAATCTCAGTCTTTATCTTTATATGATGAGACCCAAAAAGGTGGAAACAGCTGTCTGTGAGTGGGTTGACTGGCTGCGCTCTTCTTTAACCCAGGCTGTGCTGAAAAAAAGCAGTGGTCCAAGTTCAAATGGATTTAAAGAAAAAGGTGACACTGCATTCTCATTTGCATGTCATTACCCAGAACCCCGAGCTGCAGTGGAAGCGCTGTAGGGTGAGAGATAATGGGGAGAAGCAGGGCTGCAGACCTGTCTGAGACATGCGCGTGTGCTCACAAGTAATATTTTTGATTTTCTATCTTTATATTGCAATTGTACAAATGACAAGACAATTCTAACACTCCAGACAGTAATCCCCCAGTCACAAATATGAAGAGAAAATCCTTTCGTCGTTCTAAATACTGTAATAGTATATTTTATTTAAATAATATAGTCGTAAAAATAAGAAGGAGAAATTCTATATTTTAAAGCAGCAAAACACGCTAACTGGTTTTTTTTTTGAGGGGGGGGGGCGTGGACAGGAGTTTTTCCCTGAATTGAGGCTGGTCCGTTATCTCCGACATGCAGGGATTGCCCGGTTCTCGAGATATTAATCCTTTTGTTTGAACGAGAGAGTTTCCTCCCGGCCAGAACATATCATGCTCGATTTGGGACAGTCTGGAGAAAGCAATATTACAACATTGCCAAACACAAGGGGGAACAAAAGTATCTCTGGAACCGACGAGTCCCCAGAAGTCAGGGAACTGCGGATCAACTCAGGGGAACCCACTGGGTTCCGGAAGCTTTACAACAACAACAAAAAGGTTTTGGGAGGGTTTGCTGCTTTAACGCTTTGGAGTGCCGAAGGGACAGTGCCACGGCCGCTCCAGCACTTGCAATCACGTGATTGCTCCGTCACTAATGAAGGAATGGAAGAGAAGTCGTCCTCTCGCGTTCCCCTTCCTGTAAGATGGCGTTCTGCGTTCCACAGGAGCACAGAACGCGATCTCCCCAATAAAAACGAGCCATTCAATTAGGACGTAGCGACTATGTCATGGGACCCCAGAGTGCCAGACCCCATGGCGTAGTAGCTACATCCATGGTCACCCAAAAGGATTAAGATGAACGTTTTCAGAGATTCAAACTATGGGACAAAATCAATTTGAATCAGATATCGAATGGGCTTTTCAATCCATTTCAGTGACACCAAGAAAGACTAGTTTATTTTTCTGGTTTCTGAATATTACCATTTTCTACCAGGAGGGTCAGCAATGCTGAGCAAATAATTAGTGTCTTTGCATCAGAGATAGAGGCTAAGTCATTACCGACATCAGGGGTGCGCAAGCTGGTGGGCGGTTACAGAGGTCCCGCGCTCTCCCCCAAGGCATTAAATTAAATGCCGGAGGACCGCGCGAGGCCTCTGTAACTTCTCCTGCCTTGTCTTCAGTGTCGCGTCGCCATGGTAACCCGGAGACACATGAAGTCATGTGACCCAGTGGCATCATTTGATGCTGGAGCCGAGAAGGGGGGGCACGAGCAGGGGAGGAGAGCAGGCAGGGGGTGCAGCTGGAAAGAGTTGCACATCCCTGACCTACATGTTGAGTTACCATTACCCATTTCAGAGCAAAACATCAAGGGAAGTGCCCAAATATTTTAGCCACATGGTCATGTGATTGATATTACTGCAAACATCTCTTCTCTCTCCATCTCCAGCCCTGAACAGTAGAGGAAGTCCTCAACGTCCTGTAATATGCAAAGACAGTTGAAGAGCTACGTATGAGGGCTATGAAGTGCCAACATTTGCGCTTTTCTCACTACAGCTTTGGATTTACGGCAGAGGTTAGTATTTAGGCTGACTTACTTGCCACTGACTAAGGTTTCGGTGGCACTGACCTCAGGCACTTCTGGGACATATTGATCGATCCAGGATAAGATGACACGACCAAGCCCTAGATGCTGGGAATGGAAGTGGAGAGGGCTGCACTTTTTGATCTGGCTGGCCGCTCCGTCAGTGGTCAGCTCGATTAACCCATAGAAAACATGCCTATAACGTACCTGGAACTCGGGCACGCCAGGGCCTACGCTGTGCAAGGTACGTCATTAAGGCCTTGTAAAGGGTAAGAGCGGCTTAAACAATCCTTTGCTGCATTTTTGTGGGATATCAGCCTTCATTGGCTAAAACATTATATATTTTGGACTTTGTCTTTCTGAAAAGACTGAATGTGCTTTTAGCTAATTAGGTTCAGAAAGGAACGGTTCTGTGCAACTGAAGAAAATCCACCTCTCTCTCCCATTACAATATACACATGCTTTTGTTGTGGATTTGCAGTTTAAATCAGATGTGGCATTTTAGTCTTTAATCTGTTAGATATAAAGCCTTAATACACACGGTACGTAATGTATAAATGGTGGCACGTGATCTTGTTTTGTGTTATGCAGAGATGGGAATTCAGTGCTGACTTCAAAGGAGCCCCCTTGTCTTGCCCCCACCCCCCCATTTTTGGGGGGAAGCAGTTGGTCCCCGGAGCTCAACCGCATTCATCTCAGCGCCAGGGACCCTCAGCTTCCATAGGTACATACTGTACAAGGTCCAGCTGGTTACTTCCTGGTATTTAAATACCAGCATCACAAAGGCAATAGGAAGCAGCTTCCTACTGACCCATGTAGCGGGCCATTGTGCTTCCATTGGAGAAGATGCTACTGGCGGCCCCCGTGAGCTGAAATTAGAGACCCCTTGAATCCCACCCATTAAAAAAGAGGTGGGGGGGGTCAAAAAAGGAAATGAGGAAGGAAATCTTTTATTCGGGTTAGATTGCGATCTGCAGTGAAGGGGAAATGGAAGAGAACCCCTCCTCTTCCGTTTCTGGGTGAAGGCCCCCCGTGGTCACGTGACTGCACTATGCCAGAGGGGCCGTGGCCCTGTTGAGCCGTGGCCCCTCCAGCACTCAAAGGGTAACAAACATTTTACATCAAAGCAAAAAAGCTCTGGTTGCCAAAACGAAGTTTCCATTTCATTGCAACATTAATACAACCTTTGGCAAGAGGGAAGCTTGTCCCGAGCAGCCTCTCACATGCCAAATACCAACAGATTTGTTTTTCCTGCTATTGTTTGAAGCCGCTCACTATATTAACAAGGGGCGCAAACATAAATTCATATTGGGGGGGTGTAAAGCTTTCACCTGCCGGCCCTTGTCCCGTAGCTTCGTCACGTAGCGGGTGCGTTGTCATGGCAACGGCGCGTCTTGCAGAGGCCCCGCTCACTCACCCGGCAAACAGTTTCATTGCTGTGAGGAAGAGCGTGAGGCCTCTGTAACCGCGAGTAAATATAGTAAAATATATCCAATTCTTGGGGGGGGGGGAATGCATCCTGGCACCCCTCCCCCCCCCCCCAGTAACACTACTGATCTTAACCACCCCTCCACCTCCCAAAAGTAATCAGCCTCCAGAATGCTACAGAACAGAACCAGGGCAAGTTTTAACTTCCAAGAACATCATAAGTGCACTACAGAAATTAAAGCAGCAATCCTCTCTACTGGATTTTCTTACCCCTCACTTTTTTTATTAAGCAGCAACCCCCCCAGAAGCGTATACGATAGTGGTGGGCAACATGAATATATACAGCTCAACCCCGTTATAACGCGATCTGTTACAACGCGAATCCGCTTATAACGCGATGCAAGCGTGGCTCCCAGTTTTCTCATTGATGAATCCTTTACAACAAGATTACAGGCATACCCCGCATTAACGTACGCAATGGGACCGGAGCATGTATGTAAAGCGAAAATATACTTAAAGTGAAGCACTGCCTTTTTTCCACTTATCGATGCATGTACTGTACTGCAATCGTCATATACGTGCATAACTGATGTAAATAACGCATATGTAACAAGCTCTATAATCTCCTCGCTTGCGCACAGCTTCGGTACAGGTAGGGAGCCGGTATTGCTGTTCAGGACGTGCTGACAGGCGCATGCGTGAGCTGCCGTTTGCCTATTGGGCGATATGTCCTTACTCGCGAGTGTACTTAAAGTGAGTGTCCTTAAACCGGGGTATGCCTGTATTGGTATCTCAAATACTTTATTGTACAATGCATACAATTGTACATTATTTCTAACGCGATCCGCTTATAACACAATGTGATTATTTGGACCCCAAGTACAGCGTTATAAGGGGGTTGAGCTGATATATATATTTATATATATGTGTGGTATGTATGATATATACGGTATGTGTGATATATATCTGTAAAGTGCTGCTTACATGGTTATCCCTATATAAATAAAAAATACACTACCCATCATTTCCTTTCATTTCTCGTGAAGTCCTTTCATAAAATTTGCATTTAAAAAGTGAAATCTGAGCAATACGCCGCGCATTAAATATTGATTTCAACATTTCAATCAGTGCTAATCCATCCGTCTTTGTTAAGTAAGTAATTGCCTTCAGTTCTCTCCTCTTTTTTTTTTTTTTGGTTTAAAGACAATTCCTTTGTTTTACCCACCAGAGGATTTCTCCTCGGCATCTATATCCCCCAACACATGAAACATTCAGGTCTCTTCAGAGTATTCTCTATGGATTGTGAAGTCGGCTTTTAAATATCTTTCTATTTACCCTTACTTATGCTAATTTTGAAATGTCAGTTGCAGTTAATGGTTCCGGCGAAGGCATTTAACAGAGCTCAGTTACTGCACTGGTGCAAACTCTGTTTTTATTTCAAGCAGAATTACATTTTATGTAGACCCGATTAAAGAGCTAATTGTATATTTGCCAAAGAGGACATACAGACCATTGCCTGACAAAAATCCCCATAGACTTGAATGGTGATTTGCAGAGAAAACAGCCACTTCGGCAAATATACAGCAAGGCCCTAAGGCCCAGATACACTAAACTCTGTTAGATCAGGGCAAATAACGTCAGGAACGCTACAATAGTAACGGACATTATTTCCCCTGAGTTTAACGCTTATTTACAGAGCTAATTATATTAGCTATTACTGTGCATGCAATGTCTTGTATATAATCTATAACCCTGCTCACTTATGTAACTGTATTTGTAACCATGTATTATTTGTCATCTTAACTCTGTGCCCAGGACATACTGGAAAACGAGAGGTAACTCTCAATGCATTTCTTCCTGGGAAAACATTTTTTTCAATAAATGAAATGCAAAAACAAAGGGCGTTGTTTAACTCTTTGGTAAACATTGGATAGATGGATGGGTGTAACGTTCATTCCCAATGTTAAACTGAACGGCCATTAGTGGCTATGCGATGTTAGGGGATACACGCCTCTTTTGTACATCATTAGCAGTGACAGCTGGGAAAATGGCACTATACAAGGGGTGGGCAACTCCAGTGCTCGAGGGCCACCAACAGGTCAGGTTTTCAGGATATCCCTGCTTCAGCACAGGTGGCTCAATCAGTGGCTCAGTCTTTGGACTTCACCACCTGTGCTGAAGCAGGGATAACCTGACCTGTTTGTGGCCCTTGAAGACTGGAGTTGCCCCCCCCCCCCCCCCTGCACTAAGCGCTCCATGAAAGAGTAAAACTGGGTTAACGTTAGGTTATTCAGTGTAGTGGATAAGCATTGCTATTAAACGAACATTTGTTGATGGTAGCGTTATTTTAAATAGGCTAATGGAGCTTAGTGTACCTGGGCCTAAAAGAAAATCAAAATGCTATAATTGAGGTTACATTTTTTTTCTGTTCAAATTTCCAGGGTTCAACCCCTGAGGAAGCTCAGGCACTGATGAAATGCATAGGGTGAAATGCATAGGGTGAAATGCATAGGGTGAAATGCATAGGGTGAAATGCATAGGGTGGATCTAGCAGATTGACTGAACAAGTCAGAGGTGTCCGCTTCTCCACTTTACATCTCTGCACCAACGCGACTCATCCTGTCTCTCCTGGTGACATCACCTACCCAGTAGGAAACAGCGCACCGAGATGGAAAGGCAAGGGAGCCGGTGTTTGTCGGAGTGGAAACTCCAGACAGCCAGTCTTCAGACCCTGGGTGGTCTATACGCTATTACTACTTGGAAGCATACGAGTGCACTTTCACTGCTCTAACATTGATTTTTAACCTATTACTGTTATTTACACACTTTCCTTCACATATTTAATGGAAGCCAATATCTAATTTCAGTAAACACCAAAGATTCGATCTTTTTATATCTATCTATCTATCTATCTAGATAGATAGATAGATAGATAGATAGATAGATAGATAGATAGATAGATAGATAGATAGATAGATAGATGTTCATTCAAATAGCTGTTTAGCACTATGTACAGAATATTTTTATTTTTTTCCACATGTACCTTGAGAAAGTTTGCGCTTTGGATTTATTGCTGTCCCTATTTTTATGCCCGCTGTAATCTCAGTTTATTTATATTTAGGATACATTTTTATGTATTCGCAGTAGCTTTACATTCATTTACTTTACTACCCACCATCTCCTCTGGAGTCTTCAATGCCCCTACTACTATTTTACTGTACTTCCTTAGTTTGCCCTTTGCCGCCTACTCTTCAACTCCTGAGAATAAGTACAGTGCATGTTCAAATCAAACCAGCAGACTCTAACAATTCTGCCTGTTTAAATGTTTTTATGAAGTTCTCTCAAGTAGCCGGGAAACCTATCCCCCTAAGCCTAAAACCACAAAAGTTATCCGCCAATACTAATAGATGTTAATGAACTTACCTTAGCGGTGGCTAAATGGCTGAGGCGAGATGTCCTATTCCACTTCTGGGCACTACATTACATTCCAAGAAAGTTGGCCTATACATTTCATTAAGGATACTACACAACACAAATATCAGACTCCCACTTGCTTCTCTTTTATTGACGCCTATCATTGATTGCACACAGCGACACCTTCACCACCTCTCAAACACATCGAGTCACCTACATCCCCCCTTCCTCAGACTCTTCTCATACCTTCAGGCAGATATTCACCCTCTTATATATACACCTTCATTCTCTTGTTCTCTCCATAGCAATCACCGTATTCAATTTGATCAAAACTAGTCTGATCATTATTGGCAAAGTGAACTTTTGGACGTTACCATGTTATTCCATTTTTATTGTTGTGTCCTTCTGTGTGAAATATATTGTGTCTCAGCAGCTGGTCTGGAATATTCACTGGCCCACCCCCCCTGCCCTGCCTGACAACATCGCCGGGGGTACCCAGATAACGGCTGGAATCCTGTGAGCTGTTTATCCTGCTGGTTAGCCTGTCTATATATCTACAGTTTAGAAAATATGCTGATCACAGCCTATCTCCCCCCCCCCCCACATACAAATATCTAACACCACAGTCTCTTATCTGCTGTACCTGTGCCTTCTCCCTACATTCTCTACCAAGTCTAGTTACTTGTTGTATCTTCTATACAGTACGCCCTTCTTTCTTCTTTGTCAACCCCCTATTCTAACCACTCCCAACCTCCATGTTCTCCCCTGCACCCTTTTCTGTTCAATAGATTGACATGCCCTAATTCATTACTGTAAAAGTCCCTCAGCAGAGGTGTCAGTTGGGCTCATGGGATGTAGCTTGAAAGCTTGATTGCTGCTATTGCATCCCAAACCAGCTGTCAGTCAGCTGAGGCCACGGTTCTCCTACAATAGAACTGTTGAAGCCAATCAGCCCATACCAAGGATCAAAGTGGAGTAGTTTGAAGGGTTTCAATGGTACTACTTATTCAGCCACTTATGTTAAAATGTCAAAGTACCTAGGGATGCATCATCTTGAACGTCTTTTGAAAAACTGACTGCTATAGTTTAAAGCTCTGGTATCTCCTGTTTCATTTTTGGGGGAAATTACTAAATGAAAGCAGTTTAAAAATATATATAGTTTTATTATTGTTTGGTCAATTCTCCTTAGAAATCAGACAATAAATATACCACTCAGGCATTCCTATGAAAGGCAGCCAAACCAAAAAATACACATGACATTGTAAAATATAATATTACATATAATAATAATAAAGTAATAATAATATAATAATAATAATAATAGCAAGGAGAATAAAATGACTTGCAGCAATAAAATAAAAGGTCTTACTAGTGAAAGAAAACTATACTTGGGAGCGCTTTATCCTGTTGCCGAGCCTCACGCCGCGGCGACCATTGCGGCCTGGGAGGATTAACGCTGTGAATGGTCCAATCCCGAAGCATAGACCCTCCGCAGCGCGATCGCGGTAAACACTGTCCCCAGCGCTGCTGCGGCCGTTGGCACCGCAGCCAATGCTACTGTAGGAACAGTAAGTCTTGCTACATCTGTAGCTCTTTAATATCAAACACTGGTTACATTTATTATGCTCCATCTCCATGCAGTATGTGAAAATATTGCAGCCGTTAAAAACGTTTGCTTTGATACATGTCAAGAAACATCGTGGTCTATTTCCACTCCGTCTTCAGATTAATAACCAACAGGATTCGGAGTCCCCGTTCCTGGCAGCCAGAAATAATAATTAGATGCTAACTTGATTTCCATGAATATAATGTTTGTTATGAGAGATACTTTCTGTTTTCATTTCCACTTCTTTAATAATTACGTTAAACTATTTGGATTTTGTATGGATTTTCCTATTCTGTAGCCCTATCTTTATACTGTATATAAAAAAAAATACATTTAAACAAAAGTCTTGTAGTGTTATCAACAATAAGCACTATGGCAGTTTAGAGAATAACCCAAATGAATTGTACTGTAACAATACGTGGGTGATCTTCCATTATCTTCACCCTAATAAATTATTGCAATATTTATTGCTGACCCGTGTACTAGGAGCTCCCTCCCTGATCTGCGCTGCTTGCCTCCCCAACAGAATGCTGTTATTCTTCAACCCTTACCATTATAATATAGATGGTTCAGTTCGCATGGCTACCCACCCTCCCAAGTTAGAGCAAAAATGTGAAGGGGAGCAATCAAACACTAGGCAGCCTAATGATTTGTGCTGTTTCATTGACGTCTTGGTGCACTCTCTTTGTTATGGGAGACCAGTAAAACATCTGTTCCTCGATCTTTCCAGGCGCACTATGAAGCAGCATTTCTCGGTTCGTTTTATTTGTTGTGTAAGCTATTTGCAGAATGTATAACGCCACATATCCTAAAGGTGTTAACCTCATCTATTTCCAAGGTAAGTAGGTTACATAGATTGTAAGCTCTTCGGGGCAGGGACTTCTTTTTCCGAATGTCTACTTTTATGTATGAAGCGCCGATTCCAATTATGTCACGTGTGTTACTGCTGTAAAGTGCTATGTACATGGGTGGCGATATATCTAAAGATACACATACACATACATCATGAGAAATAGAGGATGGCACCATATTAGCCCAAACAAAAGGTTAGGTAGAAGTAATACCTTTAATAGCTAGCTCGTGGTTTAAAAGAGTGCAAGCTTTGAGGACCACAAAGGTCCTTTCTTCAGGCAGATTTTTTACCAATTAAGCTGAAATAGCATGTCATAATTACACCCTAGTGTCAGGATCCGTGATCCATGGCGCGCTCATCTGGTGTCCCGCTGCTCCTTCCGCCTGTGACGCTCTTCTCACCCCTGCCGGTACCAGCCGCCATCTTAGGGGCGCACGCATGCCGCGCTGCTGTAAATATAGCTTCTACTGGTCCTGCCTCCAGGTTGCGCCCGCGATCAGCGCGCGCACGCACCGCATCACCTTTCCTCATCAGGGATACTTCCCACACCTGTCTCTTCATCCGGAAAGCCAATCACAGTCAGGCTTACTGACGTGTCCTTTCAGCCTGCTTCTCATTTGACCGTAGTCCCTACATTTTCTCAGCCTGCCGTCTGGCAAATTGGCTGAGCATAATCATTTCCTATGTGGGAAGTGCTTACTGCGATTCCTGCCTCCTTGTCCTGTCTTGTTACTCTGGTTCCTAGCTCTCCTCTTGTCTGACCTTGGCTTTCATCTGGACTCCGCTCTTCTATACTCCTGATCCCGGCTTACCATGATGATCCGCACCTCTCCAACACCGACCTCGGCAAAGTACCACGACGATCCGCACCCCTCCAGTCCCGACTACGGCAAAGTACCTACAACGAACCGCACCTCTCCAACACCGACCTCGGCAAAGTACCTACAACGAACCGCACCTCTCCAATCCCGACTACGGCAAAGTACCTACAACGAACCGCACCTCTCCAATCCCGACCTCGGCAAGTACCTTTGCCCGACCTGGCTACCTCGACCAATCTACACTCCAGATGCGTCCTCGCGGCTGGAGTTTGGTGTTATATCAAATCCCCACCTCGGCCTCGCGGTCACGCCTTGTTTGTGGTGAGCACTCCGTTACACCTAGTAAGTCTAGATACGTGTTTAGTGTAAAAGGTGGTACAATTGGGCATAAGTACATTAGATCCAAAACTACTGTCATAACAAGACCATAGCCAAAATGTGTCATGAAAAAGAAAAAAACAAGATTAACACTCATACAAAGAATCCACCCGGGAACAATATCCTGAAAACGTTAGGATAAAATAAAGTACGGTGAAATAACGGCTCTAAAAAGTGGGTAGAAAAATGTTGTCGTGATTTATATATGAAAGTAAAATAAATTGCCAGACAAACCAAAAAAATGAGGTGCATTCCAGGTTGTGTTGACGTAATTCCTGCCTTGGGACAATTCAACAACAAAATGGCTACTCAGACAACTTGCTATCCATGAAACACCATAGACCTTTGGTCTGTAAACCTTTTAACGGTAAGGAAGCCTACAATTACATTGTGAAATTCTGCGGAACCCCAACCCTCTCTAACAGTGTGTTTGAGAACAGATGCATTTTAAGGAACCCCAACCCTTTCTAATAGTGCGTCTGAGATCAGATGCATTGTTGGGAACCCCAACCGCCTCTAATAGTGCGTCTGAGATCAGATGCATTGTAAGGAACCCCAACCCTCACTAATAGAGCTTCTCAGATCAGATGAACTTTAAGTAACCCCAATCCTTTCTAATAGCGTCTTTGAAATCGGATGCATTGTAAATTGTTCTGTATTTGGTACAATTTTCAAATGACCTGGACATTTTACGGAACCCTTTAGGGATACTCGGGGAACCCAAGGCTTCCTAGGAGCCACAGCTGAAAAACACTTCTACGACTTGGAAAATATAGAGTGAACTAAAGACAAGATAATTTGCTTCTTTTGTTAAACCTCACTGGCAAATAGTAATGAATGAACCACAAAATATTTGAACAGATTGAAGAGGAGACTAAGAATCCTCATAGAAGTAAATTGATTTTGAGGACGTTATTACATTTCTTAGGGAATGTTCCAAAAGAGACAATTATAGGAATAAAACAGCAATAAAATGGGAATGATTGCCATCCCTGACTGCGATTCCCATGCTTCCATTTACATCTCTTCCAGCCATATACTGTATCCACATCCAATTGTGTCATCTTTTGGTCCTGGAGGATTAATGTGACACATTCAAATCACAACAAGCCCCAAACATATAATTACAGAGGTTATCATGAGAGAGCTATCATGCGAAGACAGTATCATTTTTCACAAGCCAAGAAATTGATGTTTGTTTAAATACATTTGGGGTTTCCCGGGAATATATGATCTGATAGCGATCTTCTGGTTAGTTGGGTTCTTATGCAAAGATAAAGCAGCAAATATGGGACAAGCACTGGAATACATCAGTAATACTAGATTAAATGTGATTTTAGGACACATCATTATGCATAGCTGTAGTCCAGGGAATTTATGGATTTATTGAACTCAATAGCTGGGATGGGAATTGTATTTATGGTGTTTTTAAACTGTATCTTTAAGTACTGTAAGGTAGTCGGCCTCCGCATGATTAAAAAAGGTGATAAATGATGTAATATCTAGAGACATTTCAAAAGTTTGCGTTGATGAACATCTTTGACATATTTAACATCAAAATCCTTTGCTTTGGTAATTACAGTATTCCCAGTTTTTCTACTTAGCTGCAGTAATAAAGTATTAGACCCTTTCCTAGCTACCCATCAATGCTTCATTTCTGAAATCGGTTATTATAAGCTGCCCTGGGTCATATCATTAACTTCAAAAATTGTTCTTCTCCGCCACCAAGATTTACAACTCGATTGTGCAATAATGGTACAAATAAAATGCTGGGCACTTTTGTTAAACAATAAAAAGCGTGTGAAGGAAAACACAAGGTCATAGTAATAAACATAGATGCGTTTCAAGGGGAAATCTTTCCTAGGATCCTAGGACCAATGTACTAATAGCAGAGACATGTTTAAGGGATTACATCTAGGTGATTGGTGCCTTTGTTACCCAAATATGAAACCAATATACGTTTTTACATACATTTTTGAAGATAATTTGTAGACATGGTGATCGGAGACTTGGGAAGGGTTTGATTTTCTCTGGCTATTCCATTTTATCCACTGTACCCAATTTTCCAACTGTATCTGTCCATGAGATGTCTGTGAATTGACTGTATAACCTCTGTTCTTTTAATGTGACCATGTATTGTTATAACTCTGTGCCCAGGACATACTTGAAAACGAGAGGTAACTCAATGTATTACTTCCTGGTAAAACATTTTATAAATAAATACAATTATTTTTATTGGTTCTCTGATAAGAACAGGGCAGGATAAGGGTGAAGAAAACACTTGATTGACAAAACACTTTCCCATTCACAAACCCATTTATTTATACAAATGTTTTACCAGGAAGTAATACTGCTCAACCCCGTTATGGTGCGACCCGCTACAACGCAGATCCGCTTATAACGCGGTCTGAGTGTGGCTCCTGATTTAAAAACATCTCCAAGGGTTTCTCTAACTGCTACACAACAGGGTTGGTGTGATGAATCTGACTCTATAAACAAACGTAACATCTACTGCACAGTGCAGTCCATCACCACATAAGAATATACATTCCAAACAATCATAGGGTTGTATAAGGAGGATAGCCTTCGATCAACACTGTGGTGTAATGATTAGAACAGTGGACTGGTATATGAAAGATCATGGGTTCAATTCCTGCATATATATTTAATAAAATAATAATTTCTAAATTATATCATATCTGGCAGGAATTGAACCCCTGATCCTTCATATGCTAGTTCAATTCTCTAACTGCTACACCACAGAGGGTGTTCAGATTAAAAAAAAAAACATTTCACATTAAATAACCTTAACACTGCAGCAAATCACCCAATTAGAATAAATACACAATATAAACAACCATAGGGTTGTTAAACGAAGATAATTATCTATCTACATTGTGGTGTAGTGCTTAGAGCAGGGGACTGGAATATGGATATGGATATGGATCGAGGGTTCAATTCCCCGGCAGTACTGTGCACAAACAAAAGTTTATTGTGGCTCCATTCACTGTTGGGCTGTCATTGGTCAGATAAGGGTCATGTGACCATCCTCTATGCTCAAAAGTCAAATTGAACTGTCTCCCCAAGCACCAAGCTTGGGAGAGCGTACTTAATATAACATCTGCTACATCCGCTCCAACGGACCAAAGAGAGCAAGCTAAACTAAACATACATGTGACATTAAGAGGTAATCCAAGTCTGCAAAATATAAATATATATATATATATATATATATAATTCAAGCAGGGGGTCTCCAGAGCTGAACTCTTGTAATTTTAGCTCCAAATTAGGTGCCGGTAGCCTCTCTCCCCAGCTACTGTACCAGGGTTCACAATGTGTCCGCTGTTTAAAGGTCTCGGGCCCTGCGCGCTAATAGGAAACCATGACATCATCAGTGCGCTTCCTGTTGTCCATGTAATGTGGGAGCTTTACATTTTAAAGCCCTGCTTGCTCAGCCAGAGCAGCTACCGGCATCTACTTCAGAGGTAAATATTTCCAGAAGTAGGGGGTCCTCGGAGCCGAAATTAACGGGGTTCAGCTCCAGAGACTCCCTGCTTCAGTGCTGCATACTTTTATTTTTTAAATAGCAAAAAAAAAAAATTGCCATTTGGATTGCTCCTTTAATGGATAACATCTGACTTCATGGTGTATGATTCTATTAAAGTTTATGATGCTATTTATGTCAGAAGTGAGTGCAAAGCAGCCACCCCACAAATCACACTCACTGGGATTTTAACGGGGCTGAGTTCTTGATAGTATGTGTTCCTCAAAGATCAATAGGATAATGTTTGTTAACAAAAGACAAATAATATTTCGTCAGTGCCAGGGCTGCTTTGTCCATCAAGTCCCATACACTAGGTAATCCTTTTAGCAAAATAATTGCACATAGCATTGAATGGGACTTTTTATATGAAACTGATGTAATATACCTTGCTGTGCTCAGTTGTATCCTCATCTTGTTTCCGTGAAACTGTATTTTATTGTGGTTTTGCTCCGCTTTTTTTTTTATTATACTTGCAATAATAGTTACCATGGCAACCTCCGGCTGCCTAACGTTTAAAATCCTGATGTACTGTAGGAAACTGCAAAATAGGATTCTCATCACTAAACACAACCACTGATGTTTCTTTGGGAAATACAAAACATTTTTCAGGGGCCTGCTGATTTTAAGGAGCAATCCCTTATGTTTTCTTTTTTTCCCCAATTTCCTAATACAGGATGGAAGTAGGGGGTCTCTGGAGCTGAACACCGTTAATTTGAGCTTCGGGGACCCCCTCCTTGCAGAGATACTTGCTTCTGAACGGTGTATCTCCAGCGTTTTTTTCCCCCCCCCCAGTTTAAAGCTCACCGCATCACATGGGCCAATAGGAAGTCGCGCTTCCTGACATCGCGGCTTCCTATTGGACCGCAGGGATCGGGCGCTTTAAAACTAAGACACAATGTCGACCCTGCAGTGGCTACCGGTGCCCACTACTGAGGTAAGTATCTCCGGAAGCTGGGGGTCCCTGGAGCTGAAAGGAATGGGGTTCGGCACTGGAGACTCTCTGCTTCAATCCTCTATGGCAGGGGAGCGCAAACTTTAAGAGCTGCGCCCCCACTGCCTGCTCCAACTCACTTTCGCGCCCCCCTGACCTCGCTTGGCGGCCTCACGTGGTCCCGTTACCATGGAGACGCCATGTGACGTCACTCCGCATGACACCGTGGCGTCATTTGACGCCGCGTTGCCATGGCGACGCATCACACCAACGCGTCTGAACCCCGGTAAGTTTGTTGCAGAGGCCTCACGCGATCCTTCTGCATTGAATTTGAATGCCTCGGGGAAGAGCGCGGCTCCTCTGCAAGCGCCCCCCCAAAAAAATCCTGCGACCCCCACTGTGCTGCTCTATGGAAAAAAATGGAGAGAAAAAAACTGGCATGGATTGCCTCTCACAAACTATACATTTCTGTAAAATAACTCATGATTAATAGAGCCGTACCAGCTTGTGAACAACACTTTACATGTGCAAAACATACAGTGTGGTATGGTGTCCAGCTAAACTAACAGCGTTTCTCTGCAGGCCAGTTACCTGTGGGTCAAGCTTACAAGATAAACCTTCTAACCCTACATGATCTAAGCAGTTCTTAGCTTATCTCTGCTTCTCCCAGTAGAGATGTTTGCCTGTGTTTCTCTGGCATTAGCCCTCTGAACACACAATCAGATCCTTTTACATCATCCTGCTCTATCAATTAGGGGCATCTGTTCAGACTGCCTGCTCTAGCTGGGGCTATTAGCGGTTTGTAAGCTCCGGACCCCTTCAATACACTGTGTGCAGCGCTATCTGTGCCAATGTAAAGAACGCTGTGTGTACTGCTAGTATTTCAGATTCTTAACAAATATGGCATAACTGAGTGTAATTTTGATTTGTGAATACAGATATGGTGCATAATTTAACTGGGTTCCAACGTACAAAATAAACTTTCAGGTAAATGTTTTACAGCGTATTCTTAAAATGTACAGTATTCTTTACTTACAACACATACACATAAACAGTGTCTCCTTTGTTGTCAAGCAGCAATACTACTCCCCCCTCCTTTTTTTATTTTCTCTTATTTGTATATGTATCCTTTTACATTCTTACCTAAAATAACAATTGTTTAGTGCTCCTGTTATAAATCTGTAAAAATCCTTACAGTGTTACTAATATAATGGCTGCTTCAGTTAGGGTAACTCAGCAGCTACAATGTATCCTTATATTACTAAGGTAACATTATCTATTGTTGCAGTTTGCAGCTCAAACGGCTGGGAATATTGGCCACAACTTATTACAAACAGGAAAGATCTTGCACTGCTTGGGAGGTGGGCTAAAACCTGCTATGGAAATCAAAGGATGCTTCTAAGCCCATTAAAAATGGCATTGAGCTGAGTAATGCAGTAAGTATTATCTAATACCACAGAGCTGATCTATTAAAAAACCCCATATAAGATTTTACACCATGAGGACAAGTCAATTGACAGCTAATTCACATTGGTACCTACGAGTCACAGACACATGTTTATGTAACTACTAGCTGAGAGACCCGGTATTGCCCGTGAGTTAAATTTCCCGCTAGGAGGGGGGGGGGGACAGTGGACAGGAGGGGGTGGGGGGACAGTGGACAGGAGGGTGTGGGGGGACAGTGGACAGGAGAGGGTGGGGGGACAGTGGACAGGAGGGGGTGGGGGACAGTGGACAGGTGGGGGTGGGGGGACAGTGGACAAGAGGGGGTGGGGGGACAGTGGACAGGAGGGGGTGGGGGGACAGTGGACAGGAGGGTGTGGGGGGACAGTGGACAGGAGGGGGTGGGGGGACATTGGACAGGAGGGGGTGGGGGACAGTGGACATGAGGGGGGCAGTGGACAGGAGGGGGGGCAGTGGACAGGAGGGGGGGCAGTGGACAGGAGGGGGGGGGCAGTGGACAGGAGGGGGGGGCAGTGGACAGGAGGGGGGGACAGTGGACAGGAGTGGGTGGACAGTGGACAGGAGGGGGGGGGAAGTGGACAGGAGGGGGGGGCAATGGACAGGAGGGGGGGCAATGGACAGGAGGGGGGGCAGTGGACAGGAGGGGGGGCAGTGGACAGGAGGGGGGGCAGTGGACAGGAGGGGCGGACATTGGACAGGAGGGGGGGGACAGTGGACAGGAGGGGGGGTCAGTGGACAGGAGGGGGGGACAGTGGACAGGAGGGGGGGACCTTGGACAGGAGGGGGGGACAGTGGACAGGAGGGGGGGACAGTGGACAGGAGGGGGGGACAGTGGACAGGAGGGGGGGAACGGGGACAGTGGACAGGAGGGGGGGGGGGTGTTGCTTAAAATTTCCGGTCCCTCCACTCCACTCCCCCTGTATGTTTTTCCGCTCCCCCTCTCTCTCCACTCCCCCCCCCCCCCATGCGCAGCTCCGGTCCCCACCCTACAGTGTCTGACACACACACACAGTGTCCCACACACACACAGACACAGTGTCACACACACACAGTGACACACACACACACAGTGTCACACACACACAGTGTCACACACAGTGACACACACACAGTGACACATACACACAGTGACACACACACACATACACACACATACACATACACATGTCACCTCACCTTCCGGGCCGCCATCTTAGGCACTCGGCGCCGTGAGGGAGGAAGGGGGTCCTTCCGGGCGCCGCCATCTTATGCAGCCTGGCCACTGCCTGTCCCCCCGCCGGGGAGGGAGGTGAGTGAGCGCCGGGGAGGGAGGTGAGTGAGCGCCGGGGAGGGAGGTGAGTGAGCGCCGGGGAGGGAGGTGTGTGAGCGCCGGGGAGGGAGGTGTGTGACCGCCGGGGAGGGAGGTGTGTGACCGCCGGGGAGGGAGGTGTGTGACCTTACGCGAGTGCCCAGCAGAGGGAGTGAGCGCGCGGACGGTGGCGGGTCTTTGGGCGGGAAAACACGCACCTGACAGGAGCCGGGCGGGAACAGACCGCCTCAGTATTGCCAACACCGCCGGCACACGATTTATATATACAGTATCCTATAGAGAGAGCGACATCTCGTGGGACCAGCTGCAGGAGGAAGGTGGTCCTTCCGGAGGCTGCCTGCCCACTGCCTGTCGCCCCGGCGGGGACGGAGGGAAGTGACTGAGCGCCAATAAGAGTGGCAGTTGGGTGACGTCAGACCCACCAATCTGATTGGCCAGAGGCTGAGGACCAATCAGATTCACCGCAGATAGCACTAACCTTTCGTTTTTATATATTATTAAAGATGGAGAGAGGGGGGGAGAGAGGGAGGGAGAGGGGGAGAGAGAGAGGGAAAGAGACAGGGAGAGGAAGGAAGAGAGAGAATGAGAGGGAGAGAGAGAGTGGGAGAGATTTACACATAAAGTGCTGCACAAAATATAAGATGACTATACCCTAAGGCCCGGGCCATAGAGGGGGGGAGCCGGGCTGAACCGCACTGACGCTGAGGCACGCCTGCAGAAGCTGTGCGATTCCATGCACGTACAGGCGAGCCAGCGTCCGCGATCGGAGGTGGGGGGAGACTGAGGGAGGCGGGGCAGTGACATCGCTGGGCCAATCGCCCGCGACGCACTGACGTCGACGTCACGGCGCCGACGTCACGGCGCCGTGACGTTGACGCAGCCCCACTCTCATTAGAGGTTTTCAGCCGACAGCGCACTGAAAAACAGCTTGACGCACGGCTGAAAACTCCAAAGCCTGAGCACGCCTGCGGGCGCTCGCGTGAGCCCCCTCTCAAGGCATCCTCATTGAGGATGCAGGGGCTCAGCGCTGAGCGTCCGCACGCCTCAGCACGGCCTGTCCTTCTATGGACTCGGCCTAACACAGCGGTGCGAAAAATGGTGGGGCGCGGGGGGGTGCTAGTTTTTTTTGGGGGGGGGGGCGCGGCAGTTATAGAGGTCCCGCGCTCTCCCCCCAGGCATTTAAATGAAATGTGGGGGGACCGCGCGAGGCCTCTATAACACACTTCCCTTTCAGCGATGCGTCGTCCTGGTAACCCAGCGTCAAATGATGCAGCGGGGTCACGTAATGTCACATTACCATGGCGACAAAGACGTCACATGACCCCGTGCGTCATTTGACGCCGAAGTCAAGCAAGGGGGGGGCGCGAGGCGAAAAGTTTGCGTCCCCCTGCTCTATTACATTTAAAAAAATATATATATGTAATATCTTGCTTATGTAACATTTAAAAAAAAAAGTTATTTTAAACTAGATGCCTCGTTTTGTTCATCAATGAGACTGTACCTCTGCAAGTTACCGTTTTTAGGACAACAACAAATTAAATAGTTACATGAAAAGGAAGGGGGCTACCTATCAAACAGGGCACACGAAACAGATTCACTGTTGTCTATGACAATATTCCACTAATATGGGATTTTCTTTATTTTTGGCCTCAACAGCAGAAATATTTATACCGTACATCCCCTCGTCATGGTTCTTGGCTAACTGAAGCTTTGGGACCACGCTGCCTCATCCTCACGTCAGGAAGATGACGACAACTCAAAATGTCATCAACGCAACAAACACAGCAGCATTAAATGCACAGGCTCCGTAAGCTGGTCCAGGACCGGCTGAGAATCCCTAACTCCTACATGCGATCATTATCTTACAGCGTTTCACACTTTCACTCAAGCTAATAATAGCCTGCTACAGTTGTATTGATTTAATTTCCAGACTGCTGCATTTGAGAATAGAATGGATCCTGTGTAGCTTTACAGATCATCAAACTAATTACTTTTGCTTGATAGTCGATGTTCTGCATTTCACAAATACCAGCTGATGTTGTGAGCCATGTAACCGGGGAATGAGATTCTCCCATTCTTAATTGCGCTTGTTATGTACACTTTGATTGCGCAAGGACGTAGCCATCTCAGAACGAGACCTTTATTGACACATTTTCAGTTTCTTTATTGCTTGCACTGCATTTATATATGAAATAAACTGATCTGTTAAGAGACCAAGCACACAAAAGAAAAAGGTACATACTGTATAACTATAATTCCAGGTATAATAATAATAGCATGTTCTTGTATAGCGCTGCTAGTTTTACATAGCGCTTTACAGAGACATTTTGCAGGCACAGGTCCCTGCCCCGTGGAGCTTACAATCTATGTTTTTGGTGCCTGAGGCACAGGGAGATATGGTGACTTGCCCAAGGTCACAAGGAGCTGACTAGGTTCCCCTGCTTCAAACTCTCAGTGCCAGTCAGTGTCTTTACTCACTGAGCCGCTCCTTCCCTTATCAAAGATGTCGGAAACATTTGCAGCAAACTTTGAGAAATGTGCTAATTTTTAAATATCTGTGGCTCGTGGTAATGGCAACAAAGTTACACACCTCTATTTAATCCAGCAACTAAAAATCCCCCGGATATTAAACGGCTTGAAATGTTCTTATTTTGCAATAAAAATGGTTAGGTTCACGGGTGCAAAATTCAAACTTTGTGAACGTCGAAGTTCATTCAGATGTCAAACTACGGAACACATTTGGACCTAAACCTGAGAAATTCTTATGCTTGGATCTATTTTTTGTATACACTGGCAAACTTTTGGGTTCATGACCGAAAAACCCGCAAACTTTTACACTACAGTTTAGAGCAAAAAAATATCACTTGAGCATAATCACACCTCAGACAGGTCTGTTTTCACCATTATCTCTTAGCATACAGTGCTTCCACTGGAGCTAGGAATTCTGGGAAATGACATGCACATGAGCACAGTGTCACCTTTTACTTCATATCCACTTTAACAAGGACCCTATAAGCATATGCCTGCCGCATTACACAGCTTCGGTTAAAGCAATACATAGCCAATACAACTTACTCACAAACAGCTGGTTAAATGTGAAGCTGGTTATACTGGCTTTGCAATATGAAGGTAAATAGGTTTCAATCACACATTATATAAGTTATGGTGGGTAAAAGGGACAAACCCCCTCCACCATACAGTGTACAGCAAATACATATATCACTTGTGAGCACATTCATTCACATGTCTCAGACAGGTCTGCAACCCTGCTTTCCACCATTATCTCATAGCATACAGTGCTTCCACTGCAGCCAGGGATTCTGGGTAATCACATGCTAATCAGCACACAGTGTGACCATTTACTTATTCAACAGTTTGAATTTTCAAAATGTTACAAAATATTTTCCTGCTTATTTTGAGTGAATCAAAAAATCTAGCGCCCCCAGTCTGCACACCGCTGTGCTAAGCGATCATGGTACAAAGCAGCAGGCCTGTCTGAGACATGTGAGTGTGATGTTGTGATTTGCTGTGCAGTGGAGTGATTTTGTCACTTTTTGTTACACCCCCCCCCCCCCCACCCCCCATAACTTATTTAGTGTATCTTTAGTTTAAAAAACAAACAAGTTGTTTTCATGGCTGAATTTAAAAAAACAAAATGATGGAAAAACAACCCAACAAGTCTTTACCCATTTCTAGCCATTCCCCTAGAAGAGTGTGCGTTTTCATGTATACATTACAGTACTTTCTTTCTGATCTATATTTAATATATTAGACGGTCTGAATAAGATATTTCCATATCCAGCCACAACTCTCCTTTTCATATTGTCTGCAATACCTACTATCATATTTTCACATTTCCATTCCCTCACTTCATTAATCTCTTGCATTATCGTTCCTCGTACTTTCCTCCTTTGCTTCCAAAACCCCGTTTGTGACATTCATCTCTGCTTTCTTTTGTTGAAAAACCATTTCAGGTTTTGACTGGCTTGTGTGATTGCAAGTGGAAACCGTGAGGGGAAACTGAAATTAAAAATCGGCTCGTAGTTCAATTTAGCCTCGGGTAACCCCCTGTCTCCCGGCTCCTAGGGTCACATCGGATAAATGAGAAAACTGAATGCTCCGTCTCTCAGGGCAAATAAATGGTTGTGGCTGGGTGTGTACGAACGATACAAACTGCAATGGGCACCAGGAACTTTTATAAAACAAAAGCGTCTTTATTAAAATAGCCCAGATTCACCAACAAATCTACATTTAGCACAAATTCAACACATACCAAAAAAATAGCAGGAGTTTTGGAATCACCCTCTAGAATGGGGTGTCCAACTCCAATCCTCAAGGGCCACCAACAGGTCATGTTTAAGGATGATATCCTTGCTTCAGCATAGATGGCTCAATCAGTGGCTCAGCCATTGGGGTAGCGAGTGAGAGAGGTTTTAGGCGGGAGAGGGCTTTAGATACAAAAAGGGGTAGACAGAAAACAAGCAGAACGCACGAGTCGGGATGGTGTGTAGCGAGAAATTAGGGCAGAGATGTAAGGACGAGCAGAAGAGTGTACAACCTTAAAAGAGAGGAGGAGAATTTTGTAAGTAATACAGGATTTAATAGGGAGCCCAGAGAGGGATAGCAACAGGATATCTTTCAGAGGTTCTGCTCTCTTCCCTGGCAATCAGTTTAATTGCTGTGCGGAAGAGCACGGGCCTCTGTAAACCTTTCCACCACCACTAGTTGCCTGTTACTGGAGCAGGGGGTCTCCGGAGTTGAACCCCCCTTCCCAAGATACTAATTTCTGTAGGGGACACCGGTATCTCAGTGCTGTTTAAATGTCCAGGTCTCAAGGGCCAATAGGAAGCCACAAGGGATGATGTCACAGCTTCCTATTGGTCTATGTGGTGAGGGAGCTTTCAAACCTCCATTTTGAGAATCCCTGCTAGCCCAGCTGGAGCTGCTACCTGCAGATATACCAGCACCCATTACGTAAGTATACGGTAAGTATATCAGGAAAACAGGGCGTCCTGGAGCCGAAATTAACGGAGTTCAGCTCCAGAGACCCTGTGCTTCAACCCTATTTAAAAAAAAAAAAAAAAAGCATAGCTTGGACTGCCTCTGTAAAGGGTACATTACTATAGTAAAAAATAACAAACGATGAGTTGATATGATGTGAACTGGCCAAATCAGATGAACAACACAAACTTCTAGAACAACCACTAACAGAACTCTAAGAGAAACGGCTCTGGGGAATAAGGGTGTGGCTATTTATACTCATTTCTTCCTCATGAAGATCCCTTAACTGATAGGAGGGGCAGCATTCGGTGACTCCAGCAATTTAACCCCTTCTACCACATAGACCCCCTTAACCTTATTGAAGTCAACTGTGAGGGGTTACATGGTATAAACATGTGTGCATTTTAAGGAGCGGGGCAGATTGGAGGTGAAATGTGGCCTGGCCATTTCACCTACCTGCCGGCCCTCCTCCCGTGACGTCATGACGTCGCTGCATCACATGACTCTTCGTTGCCATGGCAAGGCGTTGCTATGTGACTTTGCATCACCATAATGACACAATGTCGATGGAGGGCTGCTCCGGGAAAAGGTAACTCTTACAGAGGACACCGCTCTTTCCCCCGGCAATCAGTTTCATTGTTGTGGGGGAATGCGCTTGGCGTCTATAACCGTGATGCCTAGCGTAGCAGCAGCCCACAGCACGTCTGCAGGCATGCTGTGGGCCGGTGCTGCAGGCGTGCTGTGGGCCGGTGCTGTGAGCGTGCTGTGGTACGGGCCCATCTACTAATTGGCCCACCGGGCATTTTCCCAGTGTCCCGAAAGCCCAATCCACCCCCGGCAGTACCATCTGCTCTGTCTGCCTCCCCCCTATTTCATTTTATATGTATAGGAACAAAAACAGGTGTTACTGGATCAAAATCCTAAAATGCAATAATAAGGAGACTCAATAGGGAAAGGGGTGAAGGTTCCAGCAATCTTCAAATATAATGTAGTGTGTAGTCTAGGATGTATCCCAAACAATAAGGTAATCCATGAAGGCAAAAATGAGTGAATGTTGATCCACCCTCTAAAGTTCATTGGAGATGCCCTTAGACAGTCCTTGAATGAAGACTTATACTCACAGCCTCCTTCCTTGATTCACCCCCTCACTTGAGTCTCCAGTGATGGCGTGCCAGCTGCTAGTACCAATCCAGATGTAGAACAACAGCAAAACATTGCACAGCCAAAGGGAGTCAGGGTCAAGAGTAATGAATAATCTATTTATTTAAACAAACATCTAAAAAGGGAGGTACAGTATAACGCTCTCCTACGCGTTTCGTACCAGCCGGTACTTTATCAAGGAGTATATCGAGAGGCAGGGGTCCCTGGAGCTCAAATTACCACCGTTTAGCTCCGGAGACCCCCTGCTTCCTATACATGGGAGCAGAGAGAACCTTTTTCACGTTAAGTTTAAAGAGTTGTTTTTTCCCCCTTTTTTAACCAGGGAAGGTTTTAAGAAAAAGAAAATGAAACAACAAAATGTTTGCCAAGAGAAATGAACTTTTCACAAAGCAAAATCTGACTTTGTTTGTACACCTTGACAAGACGGCAGAGAAAGCAGTGGGAATAAGGAATCGGATTTCACATACCATAATATTATGCATCGGTTTTGGCGTCTCAACGTCACCGGTCTCCACACTCCACATACTACTGCACAAGGCACCTTACTGCAGGGGTGCGCAAGCTTTCCCCCCGCGCCCTCCTGCCTGCTCTCCTCCCCTGCTCACGCCCCCCTCCTTACCTTGTCTTCGGCATCAAATGACGCCACGGGGTCACGCAAAGTTATTTGATGCCGCATCGCCATGGCGACGTGTTACTGAAGACAAGGTAGGGGAAGTTGCCACGCGATCCCTCGACATTTTATTTAAATGTTGTTGGGAAGAGCGCGAGGCCTCTGCAACCGCCGCACCCCCTCAAAATCTTGCACCCCCCAGTTTGCGCGCCCCTGCCTTACAGCGCCATTAAAGAGGCAAACGAAGTGGTACATAAAATAAAATACTGTATATATGCTGCCTTTGATAATCTTTATTGAAAACTATTTACCTAAGCTGCCAATCAATTCGTTCTCCCGTGATTCTCAGGGTTCACTAAATGGCCACCTTTCAGTTTCAATTAATCCTTCAGTCAGTGTTAGGCCCCGTTTAGGCTGAGTCCCCAGTCTTCACTGTGGCACGCGCGCCCGGCGGGAGGGGGGCGGCGCGTGCACAGCGCTACACCGCGATCTGCGGTCTGAGGGAAGGTTTGCGACGGGAGGGGGCGTGGCTGTGGGTTTGCGTGGCCATGACGTCCTGCGGCTGGTTCGCCCTTATTGGCTGAACCGCCGGCGGGGGCGTGGCCACGCCTCCGTCGCAGATGTTAATTTAAAATTCCCCTGCCTGCCTGAAAACCTGCCGCGCACCGCTGGGGAAAGGTGCGCGACAAGGTAGGGACTGGGACCGGCCGGACTGGGGGAGGCGGGGCTTGATAGCACAGCGCACGCGTAGAAATGACTGGGGCCGCCCCCTCATAGTGCCAGCGACGCGACCGATGATGTCGCCGTCGCCACTGGCGAAAGTTGCACTTTAGTTTGGAGCGACTTCGCTGGCGACAAGGCCAGTGACATCACGAAGGGGGCAGGCAGAGTGCAGTAGGCGCTATGTGATTGGTGTAGAGACAGTCACATGTGGCGACTGTCTCTCCCAAAATCACATTTCAATGGCTTTCAAACAATGTATTTGTTTTGGCGCGACGTTGCGTCGCCGGGCACTATAAGCGCAGCCTAACTCAGCAACTACAATGTATTTCTTATATCACTAAGGTAACGTTATCTATTGTTACAGCTCAAACTGCTGGGAACATTGGCAACAAATTATCACAAACAGGAAAGTGTTACAAAGATCTTGCACTGCTGGGGAGGTGGGATAAACCTGCTATAGAAATCTAAGGATGTTCAGAATATTAAAATAAATCAAAAATGTAAAATGAAGTATTATCTAATACTACAGAACAGATTTATTTAAAAAAAAAGCACATGTAGGATATTGCTTTTATTGCCTCTTTAGGTCTGTTCCAATGCTGCGTTGTGAGCGGGTGTCACAGTTACAGCTGTTGTGAAGCCTTTTTTCAATATTTAGGATAAGCTGGTGTCTACCCTATTTCTTTACAGCATTCGCCACCCACACCTCTCCTGGTAGTGTCCCAAGCATTCATAATACATTCGGTGAAGAAGTACGTACTGAAGTCTCCCTTAAGCATTCTCCCATTGCTCTCCCCTTTCTTTAAAATACATGTTCCCCTCCTTAAGTTGAATCTTTAATGAAGCTGCGAGAAAGTTCCTACATTTAATGCAGCTGCATAATGATTTATGAGAAAATGACTGGCACAGTGCACTGTGCCAACATACCCTCTCGTATACAGAGGATATAATTGAGTACTACATATGCACTACCTAAATACAAATATTGCACATAATCACCATTCATGCCGAGCATAGAGACTGACTAATATTGCTGGCTATAATCGCCACGGAATGGCTAAACTAGAATAGGGGAACCTTGTATAGCCAAGAATGTGTCTTTTAGCATAGAAATATAAACTGCAACATACATCAGTTTATAAAACTTGGATTATATATTGCAAATAAAAATACCACTTGTGACTACATTCACATGTCTCAGACAGGCTGCCTTCCCCCCCATTATTTCTTAACATGCAATGCTTCCACTGCAGCAAGGGGTTCTGGGTAATGACATGCAAATGAGCACACAGTGTGTCAACTTTTGCCTCTTGTCCATTTTAACATGGACTCCTATTTTGTGTCGGATTATATTTTGGAGCACTCTTGCCTTCTTACCGTATAGATGTTTAGTAACAAAGGACCTCTCTACATCCAGTGTCAATACCTCCTCCTTGGGAATGAAAACCATGGAGAGCAATTAGTTACACGTAAATATTTATCTAGGATTGATGACTAAAAATGGGAATCTTCTACAATGAGTTCACTACATCTCAACATAGCGGTCATTTAAAAACACCAATGTGCCTCTCCTCTTTTTTCTTCAAAGAAATGGATTTCAGATTTTTATGTTGTACTTTTACACAATAGCTCTGATTGTGAGGATGAAAGTGAATACGCATTCCTAATGGTGAACATATAATTCATTATTTAAGAACATTATTCTGGCCCAGTCCCACTGTGGCAAGTGAGTAGGATCAAGTAGCTAAACTCGTCTCCTTTAAATGCACACGGGGTCCTTCTATTTTCTGTACCTTTATTGATGGGGAGACATTTGTGGGGAGAACGTAAAAAAGAATGCTTTTCTGGGGGAACAGTGAAAGATCTACTCACTATTGCTGCTGGTTGTAAAAGAAAGCATACTTTCCTGTGGAAGCAGGAACAAGTCATGGGGAATACCAAGTAGCAAGGGAGGATAGGCAAACCAACTCACATATGAACAGAGGGGGGTTGCCAAGGCAACAGGCTGGGAAGTCATAAGTGAAAGCAACAATGTAGCAGCATTACAGTGAGGAGTGATGGTTGCCTGAGAACAGGGAAAAACCTTACAGGTTCCAGAACAAACATAATGGACCATATCAGTAACAACACTCGCTGTCAGTCAAAGAAGCAAAAGTCTGCGGATCCGGGGACGGTATCCGCAGCGATCGAGCTCCAGGGGGTCCGTGCTTCTGAATGGGACAACCCACAGAGTTAACCTTTGATGCCAGGACGACTGCGGTTACGTGAGTGCAGGTGGCAGCACCAACAAAGACACGTCGGTCTTGCTGCTACATCTGTATATCTGACCTCATGTATCACTCGGAGTAAAGCAATATCAAATTCCCTTTAATAAGACATTGCAGACGTGTGTCAGAGGAAATAATCAAGTTTGTGATTTGTGGAGGGGTCTGAAATCATAATAGACCCCCTCTTTTCAGCTACACCTTGTATGACACTGAAGCCACAGTCTTGCCCATCTGTGCTTCCCTACCACCTCTCCATGCTGATAACATGAGCTTTTCTCCATTCTGATAACATGTCTTCTCTCTACCCCTTTTGTGTCTAAAGCCCTCTCCCGCCTTAAACCTGTCTCACTCTCTGTCCCACACCTCTGGAATGCCCTTCCATTCAATATCCGACTAGCACCATCTCTATCCACTTTTAAGACCCACCTTAAAACACACCTCCTTATCTAAGCATATGAGTAGCTCTGTGGCTGATACTATACACCTCATACATTGACCATGGCCCCCTGCAGGCGCACTTACCAGAACAACCTCCTACTGTCTCTGTACGTTCTTCCTACCTACCAATTAGATTGTGAGCTCTTTGGGGCAGGGACTCCTTTTCCTAAGTGTCACTTTTATGTCTGAAGTACTTCTACCAATTATGTGTTTTGTATTATTTGTTATTTATATGATTGTCACGGGTATTAGTGCTGTGAAGCGCTGTGTACATTAATGGAGCTATATACATACATATACATACATACTGTACATACATGATGTAGGATAAATGGTGAGAAAAACGCTGGTATTCATTACGCTCTGATATGTGTTATCTAACCTTGATCCCATGCTAACTGCCATTGATTTAAATGATATATTATAAACCATTAACCAACGTAGGTTATTGCAACTCATACATCTCATTTATATACGTGCGTTCTCAAAGCTCCTTCTTAAACCGTTTTCCAAAGTGCACGATGCTGCAAACAAGGCAAAATAAGTGAAATGGAGTTTATTATTTGGGTCCATAAAGATGTATTTTCAAATTGCCTCTATAAGCGTCAGTTTCATGGGTGAAATGTAATTTGCACCCATTGATACAAACATATTGAAAGCAGCAGAAAATATGGAATATTATTAATTAAACGAAATTCTACTGATATGTAACATTTTTAAAACAACTAAACCACAAGCAACGTATCCCCCCTTTAAGCTTTTTGACCGTCAAAATGTGTAATTGGCATAATATTTGCTTTGCATGATTTAGAAAAATATATATATATATTTGTATTGACATTTTTTAATGCTTTTATTTAATGTTGTGTAATAAGAAAACATTATAATATCTTTACTAGAAGCTAAAAACAAATGTACAAAATAATTTAATTTGTATTACGTTATGATTTTTATAGAATATAATTCTAATTATTATAAGTGCTTGGCGTTACATTACGTTAAAAAAAATTGACATCAGATCATGTTCAAACATTGCATTCCATTTTTTGGGTAATGCACTGATTTCCCATCAGTCACAGGCAAAAGTGACACATGCTGTAAATGACATTCTCCCCTTATGCCTGTGACATGCTATTTTACGCTGATAAATGAGCAGTGGCATAATCAAACTATTCATATGTTGGGACATGATGAATGTTTGATGTGTTGGTGGCTCTTGATGGCTTATTTGGGCAGTCCCAGGAGCTGGTGGTTGAAAGACGCATACAAATAACACAATAGTGAAATAACAATAGGTTTTGCCTTTTAGTGATTATGTCCAAGCTGCACTTAGGGGAAAAGAAAGTCGTGACACTAGTGGTCTTCAAAATGTTTTTTAATGAACAAGGATCGAGGTTTCGGGGGACACAAGAACCTTTGTTAAGTTGCACTTCGGAAAGGAGATGCATAATAAAAATGTTCTTTTCTTTTAAAGAACAAAGGGCTGGGAGAACTGCATGCAGTTGCTACCAGTGAAAAATAGCACTTGTCTTTAAGACCAGCAGGGAGCATCAAGAACCTATTATACCTGCAAATATTTATCTTACCATTTTGTTCCCTTAAGCGGCAACTCTTATTTCCCAAAAGATAAATGGAACTGGTGAAATCCAACATTTTGGGGGTGACGTTTTGAACAGATTTATTGGTTGTAGCCTCTGAATCGTAATGATGCACAAGGAAATAAGTAACTATCCGAGTACAGAACTTATATTGTGATCGATTCAGGCGCTGTCCCATGTAAGACCAAATGGCAGTAAAAACAGTGATGTTAAAAGTAGGTCATTAGCGCCTTTTGGAAAGATTTATATACCTTGTAAACGCAGGTGCTTTCCATGTTTTATTTCCCTTATTTCAGCTTTTGGTCCCGTGGGCAAAACAAAAACCGTAACGTCATCGGGGGATGAAGTAGCAGCTTCCCATTGGACGACCCTGGTGTCCACCTTTGAATTTCCAGGAAGAATACCAGCAACTAAAACGGTCAGAGTCTTGGAAACTGGGGAATCCCCAGAACTGAAAATAGTGCCGGTAGAATTCTGTAAATTGCTGCTTCACCTGCAATGAGCGGAGATACTCGAACGTACTTTAGATCCCTTAATTAACATTTACACCGGTTTTATGCAGATGTTTTAATGCGGCTCAGCATACTTTTAAAGAATGAATTGTATACTAAAGAGACTCCCACTTTACATACAGTGATGTATAAGTGGGAGGCAGGATCGTATGATTGCTCCCCAGCTATGAGCAACCCTTTCACTACATCTCACATGCACAGGGGAGTCAGACAGGGCAAATGTTTTGCAAGCCACAAATTCCAGCCCGATACATTGGTGGCCAGAGGGGCAATGGTGTCCTCTGCCATTTGTAGCTGCAAACTCCTAATGCCTGAACCTAATGCTCTTTAACCAATTGCACACATTCACCAGCACACTGATACACGTTCACACTGTTGCCCACACAGTACAGGCAGTCCTCGGTTATCCGACACAATGCGTTATTCCAAATGGCGTTGGATAGCGAAACGTTGTAAAGCGAAACACGTTTTCCCATTGGAACACTGTTTAAATGAAAGGTTCCGTTCCTGAAGGCATTTTTAATGCTAAAATACACCAAATATTTTATGCAGGCAATAAGATACGCAGCACACACATAAATGATATAGTGTATATACTGTATTATATATAATATAACATAATATATAATATATTATATATTATAATATATATATTATATACACATAACCAACTTTGCAAAGCGTCGTAAGAGCGTTGGATAAGCCGTTTTGGCGTTGTAAAAATGAACATAGGTATGCATTGCATAGCGTTGGATAAGCCATTCGTTGTAAAACGAAGCGTTGTAAAACGAGGACTGCCTGTACACAAACATTAACACACAGACACAGATGTAGCAAGTACTGTGTGCATTGCCGTTGTCCCACGGTTGCGACGATTAACACTGCAGGGGATCCGATCCAGAAGCATGGGATCCCCCCTCCCCGCAGCGCGATTGTGATAGACAGGCGCAGACTTGCTTGTTTGTCCCCAGTAAGCCTCATTTATGTCCAGATGTAGCAGGTGTTATGACTCCCATTAAAGCCATGTGATGCGTTAATGCTACCGTGTTATCACGCGCTATTTAAAACAATGGTAATGCGTGTCATGTCCTTAACGTGGCTGATATTTATCGCCATGTATCTCGTGTTATTCCGTGTAACGGGGGACTAATACCAACTACATCTGTACACACAGACACACTGCTATACAGTATGTGTGCACATGAACACCCATTAAGAAAGTTACACAGACTCACACAAATGTATATACAGGTGAAATAAGCCTGTGCTTTTCCTATTGTATACTGTAGGTGCTACGTCCCCCAATATGAACTCAAATCAAATCACAATGAGCCACAAATGAAATCTATCATATGGATTTGGGAAGCAAATCGGCCAATCGGCGTGTCTTCCATCAGCATCTTGTAGGACGAGGGAGACTTTATTAGAGAGAAAGCAGACAAAAACTGCACATTTTCCAGCAAAATGTGAGTCATGCATAGAAAACGCTGACCGGCACGGTGTAATACCGATACCATTTTATGAATGCCGGGTTTAAATGGTTACCATTGCTGCACATGGGGTGTACCATGTCATTTTACTTAAAGACTATAAATAAAAGCAGTCTGATCGTGATACATTGGTTTAGCTGGAATTACCCAGAGTTCTTCTGTATACATTATTGAACATGATAGTTAGTTCCGCGACGTAAGTGCTACCAACATTTGTTCATGTCAGGTCTCATTATGCCAATGTTCTTTATCAATACTTTGCTCCAGCCAATTTACACCTGCTGTCTCACCAGGGACCCCATTTAACCTTTTCCAGCTCTCAACAGTAGAGCTTTTGAAGCTGCATTAAGTACAGACACCTCCCTTTCCTGGGCTTACTGGCAGACACTCAAGCTGTCGCTACCCTATAAATGACCTCCTGTCTCATACAAAATCCTGTGTCTTTACAAAGCCACAATCAGAATTTAGCAGCTTTAAAATTACAGCAAACACCATTTGGCCTTTTACAGGGCGGATGCTGATCGGGCTCAACGCAATTATGTACTGGTCTATTCAGAAGTATTGAATACACAGCGGCCGCACAACACAATCCGGTCCGGACACAATGAGATCTTTGCAAAGCCTTGAGGGACGACTGCGAACATTTGTGCAATTATTTTCTCTATTTGAAAGCAAAGGGAGCAATACTGTAACACGCCTCGGCTGAATAACAGGCTACATTTTTACTAGTATAAAGGGGGGACACTGAGCCCCAGATTCGCAGAGCGCTATTACTGCACGTGACGTCATGGGACGATAGAGTAGGTTAGGAGTGGTCCTTGTTACGGCAGCTGGTTAAGCTAAAATATTTCTGTTCCACTAGTATTTCTTACTGTGACATTAAGGCAGGGGTGGGCAACTCCCATCCTCAAGGGCCACCAACAGGTCAGGTTTTCAGGATATCCCTGCTTCAGCACAGTCTTTGACTGAGCCACAGATTGAGCCACCTGTGCTGACGCAGGGATATCCCGAAATCCTGACCTGTTGTCCACCCCTGCAGCCCACCCTAGGACCAAAGTGAACACATGCCAGAGAACTTTTAAGGGAATGATGGCCTCTTCACCAAAATCTAGCTCCTATTAGTTATTTTAAAATATGTTTTCAGTTAGTTTGTAAACATGGTGAGCTGGGGCTCGGGAGGGGTTTCACTTCCTCTGGCTGCTCGTTTTTGTCTTATGTCACTGTGTGTTTCAATAAGAGTTTGCGCAGCCAGGGGCCCCTCTCATCAACTACACACTAAAGTTACATGCAAATATGTCTTTTCCATGCAAAGAGATTCAGGTTAGGCTAAACCCGGGGTGCGCAAAACTGGGGGGGCGCGGCGGTTACAGAGGCCCCGCGCGCCTCCCGAAGGCATTTAAGGGGAGCGGCGAAGGCCTCGGTAACTTCACTCGCCGTGGCTCGGACGGTTTCTGGCGATGTCGCCGTGGCAATGCGGCGTCAAATTAAATGCCGCGCGAGGCCTCTGTAAATTCTCTTACCTTGATTCAGGCGCCTTGGTGGTATCTTTGGCGATGCGTCGCCATGGTAAACCAGCGTCAGAAGATGCCGCAGGGTCACATTATGTCGCGTTGCCGGGCAACGTGACGTCACATGACCCCGCAGCGTCATTTGATGCCGGAGCCAAGCAGGGGGGGGGGGCACAAGCAGGGGAGGAGAGCAGGCAGAGGGGCGCAGGGGGGAACTTTGCTCACTCCCGGTGTAGGGGGCAATTGCATTGTATTGTGTGCGCGTACTTTAATGTGGTGAAAAGTATTTCTATATTTTCAGAAAGTTGGATAGCAAACATCATTCTAAAAATCATTAAAGTCCAATTCTTCAAACCTACCCAGGGCTGCACGTCTAACAGTTATGTGCTAACAATATAGCGGTTGCAGATGTTTGGCACGAATAAATGCCACACTAATCTAATGAGGTATCCAACCAAACTCCCTGACAAAATAAACACAATAAAACGGATTGACACATGGAATAATGTCATTACAGGTGTGGCGAACATAGCAAGAGCTGGAATACGCAATGGCCGTGCCGTTCTGAAGCGAGAGCTGCTATTTAGCAGGCTGCTTTGGGCAGTCAATGCAAGTGCCAGTAGCACTTATATGACTATAACATGAAGAGAAAGAATACGGGCTGGTCAATTAAAGCACGCACAATGACTACTGATGGGGTAGTCATTCCTCTAGCCCAGAAGTCCCCAACTCCAGTTCTCCAAGACCACTAACAGTGCAGGTTTTAAGGATATCCTCCCTTTAGCACAGGTGGCCCAATCATTTTGACTGCACAACCTGTACTCAAGAAGGGGTATCCTTAAACCTGCACGGATAGTCATCCTGGAGGTCTGGCGTTGGGGACCTCTGCTCTAGCCTAAAGTCTATCCAGGTGACTGTAGATGTACCAACTGGAGCCCCTCACTAATAAACAGGTGGCACACGGTGTGCTACTGTTAGGCCTAATGTGGATGAAGAGAACCATCAGATTTTACAATACATACAGGAGGACAGCTGTACTGAGAGCTAACATGGTGGTCTGATTGACTCCTAATTACCATAACCCAAAGAAGGTTCCTGTTGAGTCTCTAATGCTGGGCTTATTAATATTGTTTTTCTGTTACCCAAAGATACTACAATTCTAATTCTATATAAACTGAAGTAACCACACGGGCTGTTTTGGGATGAAAATCCCTATAAAAATCTATGGGCATTTTTGGCCACAAATGGCCTGCATGTCCGCCTTGACATATAAGAGGTCGCTGGAGACGGTGTGTGCCTCAATCCTGCTGTGCGGGGGTCAATGCTTCTGTATTACACCCACACAATGTTAATCCTCCGGTGCTGCGACCACAGCCGTCACGTAACCACGGTTGCCCCCGGGACTGAAGGCCGTTGTCTTGGTACATCTGTACAATTACCCCCAAAGTGTGGAGGTAAAGGCCTCACACATTTAAAATAGAAATGATTGATTGAATCGCTATTAAAACGACAATAATGGATATCGTGGGTTAAAAAAACAAAAAGCGCTGAATCCAAAGGAACATAAAACTCAAAAAGTATTTAAAAAAAAAAGGTGCACCTTGTGTCGCCACACTATATCTGTCACATGCAAACCCTAAGGCTGAGTCCCCGCTGGCGCTGAGCGCGCTCATGCTTGGAGAGCGCGCACGGGGGGTGGTGGGGTGGAAAGGGGGGTCGGCATTGCGGGCCAGCTGAGCGTGGAAGAATATTTTTTTTGTTTTGGTAAGCGCGGGTCAGCGTGTGCGGCCGCGCACGAGCGCCACGCGCACCGCGTGAGCGGGAACTTACATATTTATATATGTGTAAGTTAACGCGGCAAGCGCCGCCCGCTCAGCGCTGGCGGGGACGCAGCCTAAGAAAAGAGACAGCACACTGAATCATGCACTCACAGACTAGAAAGCATTGTCGTTTCGTTTTAAAGGAGCATGCAATCATAATACAACATCTCAGGCCGATGTGTCTTTACTCGGGGATTTGGGAGATAAAAGTGATATACTATTTCAGGCTGACAACATTTTGGGTCATTAGAATTTAAAAAACAATGTATTTGTAAATGTTGTGTAAAAGTATGTTTTTCTGTGAATCTTATTGTTTTTTTTCTGTACTGTAATGTTGTTGTTTAGTGCTTGTAAACCCAATAAAAAAGCTGCAGCAATAATATGTCGCTAATGTAATGCAGCACAAGGAATACATTCTGCGTGTGCCAAAACCGGATGCAAAAGGGCATTTATCAAGTAAAAATGATAAATGGCTTTTTATCTCGCAAACAGGGGGGGGAAACAAATCACAGCACGACAAAAAGAACCAAAAAATCACGCAAAGCCATTTCTTCAGAAAACCTCTTATTTCAGTGGGGGACACTGTGCCCTTCAAGTACAAGAACAAATCCCTATGTTCAAGGATAAAAGGTAGATCATATATAACAGGGCACAGGGCATTTTCAAAATGAGATGTGCTGTCAGGTTGAAGCAAAGGTAATCTGGAAAAATGTATATCTATATTAGGACATAAGTCCATTATACGATGTGTTCTGTAAATGTATAAAAAAAAATAACCTCTCCTTAAAAAAAAATTGTCAGAGCCCCGCAGGGTGGAAATAGAACGTAATAATTCTACTTATTTAATGTGTGGTTGAAACCTATCCCAGCTTCAAATTGCAAAGCCAGTATAATCAGCCTCACACTGATGAGACGCAGGTCTGGGAGTAGGTATTACTGGCTATACACTTCTTTAACCCAGACTGTGCTGAAAAGCCATGTAAAATGGCAGTCGTTCATTTATGGGGGTCCATGATAAAGTGGATTTGAAGCAAAAGGTGACACTGTGAGTGTGCTCATTTGCATGTCATTACCCAGAATGCCTGGCTGCAGTGGAAGCACTGTATGCGAGGAGATAATGGGGGAAACGCAGGGCTGCAGACCTGTCTGAGATGTGAATGTGCTCACAAGTGATATTTTTATTTTCTAGATGTATTAAGATTTCTAGGTAGAGACCAATTCTGTTCTCTCTCCAATTGCTTATTCATCCAAACAAGTCCAAGCCATATGTACAGTAGGATTGCCTTTTTCTCAGTATATATAGGTGGCCACTATTTTGCCAAGAAGTACTATAAAAAATAAAAAATAAAGAATCTCTGCAGAACTGTCTACACGATATTTGAACAGGGTCCATGTCTGGAGTGTTAATGACGAAGAATTCATAGACAGAGTTAATTACACAGTGTTGAAGTTCACAAAAACACAGCAGCCGAACTGAGCAAAAGATTGACAAGAATTATAGCGTATTACCAGGTGCTGTCAGGAACTGTTATTCATAATGACTGCAACAATGAGCTGGAAATGGCAGCGGCTCTGCTTAATCACTACTTGCAATAATGGATAACTGCCACCTGCTGTGTGTTGTGACGTGTCCCCGACTGAGTGTAGGTACTCAATGAATTTTATGCAATCTGCATTGTGCATATGAAAGCTAAAAACAATAGAGAACAATGACACTGTTCTGGGAGAAAAACAAACTCTCAAGAATGGCATTTTTTCTTCATTTGTAACATGAACAAATAGTGCTTGTTTGGTTATCAATTGTGTTCAAATGTTTGTAATAAGTCCAAAATGAGAGGTGCTACAGATCACACTGGTGAATGCAGAAGTGTGATTTATATTTATCATTTTTCCAATATACTTTTGTTACTTAAAGCTGCAGTTCATGCAATATGCTGCATGTGTGTGTTTTTTTTAATAAATCAGTTCTGTAGTAAGAAAAAATACTTTAGCATTTTCTGTTTTAAAAAAAAAAACAACTTTGAAAGACCAATTTTCTTGTATTCTATTTTAACAAGCATGCTTGTTCCTATAGCAACGATTTACATTCCCCATATTTAAAGATGTCGCCAAACTTTGCCGATCAATAGACGGAGAACGAATTGACCGGCAGCTATGCAGTTTTTTTTAGGTACGTAGAGATTGCCCACATGAAACTATTGAAGTTAAAAAAAAAACTAAAAAAAAAAAACCGGGAGCCTGAACTGCAGCTTTAAAGAAGCAATTCAAACCGTTTTCATTTTATTCCTTTCTTAACAAAAGGATTGAAGCAGGGGTTCTCCGAAGCTGAACCTCCATACATTTCAGCGCCAGGACCCCCTGCTTCCGGAGATACTTACCTCCATACTAGTTGCTGGTAGCCACTCCGGCTGGGCTAGCTGGGTTTTAAAGCTTAAAGCTCCCGTTTCATGCTGGCTAATAGGAAGCCGCACCTGACAGCGTCACAGCTTCCTGCGGGAGCTTTGAAAATCAGCAATTACATGAACCCAGGAAGGCGAAGGGAGTGGCTATTGCCCCCCCCCCGTGTGGGGGTATGTATCTCTGGAAGCAGGAGGTCCCGAAGCTGAAATGAATGGGGTTCAGCTCCGGAGACCCTCTGCTTCAATCCAATTTAAACAAATGAAGAGGGGGGAAAAACCCAGCATGGATTGCCGCTTTAATATGGGACTTCACTGTGAAAACAGTCTGTAGTTATCAATTTCATAGAAAAAATAAATGGTATAATATACTACTGCTGGGCTTGAATAAAGATGTCTAGAACTAGGAAAGGTTATTTGCTTGCCTGTAGTATATTCCTCCGGGAATATGTGCTGACCAGGCCAAAGCAGAATAAAGATAGCAGCATCCCCAATATACTGTATGTCAGTGTCATTTGTCATTGTGTTAATCGCCTTTGGGCTTCATTTAAAAATATATATCTTCAACTTTCTCCCAAAGTCTAAAATAAATGTTAAAAGTCTCACAGAATGGGAAGATGTTCAGCCTCAACGTGTTAAATTAAGCATCAGTTCATGTTTGGTTCCCTATCTTTGAAAATGAACAGGCTGTACATGTTATAGGTAGTGTGAAGGAGAGGATTGCATGATGTGTGGGTGGGATAGGGGGACAGTTGTACCAAAGAGGAATTATGGACACACTTGCCATGCACATCCAGGTTGTGACTGCATCTGCTCGGTGCAACTGTGTCACTGTACTGGATTCCCATCAAAACCCGCATCACAAGCTCAATCCTCCTCCTAACTTTTCAAGCTTTACCCTCTTCTGCCCCTCCTTACATCTCAGCCCTAATTTCTCGCTATGCACCATCCCGACTCTTGCGTTCAAGGATGTCTTCTCTCTACCCCTTTTGTGTCTAAAGCCCTCTCCCGTCTTATACCTACCTCACTCTGTCCCACACCTCTGGATTGCCCTTCCCTCAATATTCGACAAGCACCCTCTCTATCCACCTTTAAGACCCATCTTAAAACACACCTCCTTATCGAAGCATATGAGAAGCTCTTATACCTCATACATCGACCACAGCCCCTTGCAGACGCACTTACCAGAACAACCTCCTACTGTCTTTGTACGTTCTTCCTACCTACCAATTAGATTGTAAGCTCTTCGGAACAGGGACTCCTTTTCCTAAATGTCACTTTTATGTCTGAAGCACTTCTTCCCTTTATGTGTTATCTGTATTATTTGTTATTTATATGATTGTGACATGTATTACTGCTGTGAAGCGCTATGTACATTAATGGTGCTATATAAATAAAGACATACAATACACTTATCCTCAGCATCAATGGCTTTGAAGACTTCACTGGAGTCAGCAACACTGCAGTGTTGTGATTTAGTCCTGAAGCTCTACATTTTATTCATGAAAAAGCTCAGCACATACTGTTCTTCTGCCAGAGGCCCCACGGCAGTTCTTCCCAATGCCATCCTCCTCAGGGAAGCCCTGATTTTTACATAGTTACATAGTTACATAGTTACATAGTAGATGCGGTTGAAAGAAGACATATGTCCATCAAGTTCAACCTATGTTACATTTAGACGACAGATACTTATTCTATATGCAGATACTTATTCTATATTTATATCTACAGTATTTTGATCCAGAGGAAGGCACAAGCATTCATTATTAAGCACACACATATGCATGTATTTCTTTTATATGTGAATGTGTATAAAGTATGTACATCGCAGGGCCAGCCGCAGCCTATGCGGACCCCCCGCAGCCTTTGTGGGCCCCCACCCTCCCCTGTAGAAAAAGGTTAAGGGACTTACCTGGCTGAGCAGCCCTCCTCTGGCAGCGTACGGGGTCATGACGCCTTGACGTAATATGATGCCACGTTGGATGCCATGGCGACACATAGTCAAACGACGCCTTGGTGTCATTCTGACGTCCTGTCACCATGGCAACGTGACGCTACAAGAGGCGGTCCACTCCGGGAAAGGTCAAATCTCTCATACAGCGCGAGCGCACACCCCCAACACCTACCTCTCTTTGCCGGTCCAGGTCCCTGCGCTCCCTCGTGTCGGCGCAGGGATCCTTCTGAGTGAAGGGGGAGGAGGGGAGCAGGGGAGGGCAGTGCGCTCCCCCCCCCTTTCTGGTCAGGTGGAAGTTGGATCCCAGTGCCGATGAGAGGAGGGAGTGGAGGGAGCACAGGGTCCAAGGCAGCCTCCTTGCTAGCCTTGCCCGAAGGCCGGCCCTGTTAATTATATACAGCAGGGCCCCGCTTCTCGGCGCCCCGCTTTTTGGCGATCCGCTGATACGCCGGCACCGAGAAGGGGGCCGCCATCTTTGATTCCGAGTCGCGCATGCGCAGAATGGGCGGTTGCGCCAGGCGCACATGCGCAGACCGTTGTCTGCGCGTGCATACCGTAGTTTGCGTGCGCAGACCATAGGCCGCGCATGCGCAGAACGGCAAAAACGCCGTTCTGTGCATGCAAAGAACTGAAAATCGCCGGATCCGCTTTCCGCCGATTTTCATTATACGGCGGGCCCCTGGAATGGAACCCGCTCTATACCCGGGGCCCTGCTGTATGTATATATATATACCCAACAAAGGCTTGGGAATGAACATATACATATATGTATATATGTATATATATGTGTGTGTGTGTGTATGTGTATATATATATATACATACACACACACACACATATATATATATATATATATATATATATACATATATATGTTCATTCCCAAGCCTTTGTCTGGAGCAAAGTGGGATTATCTCTCAAAAGTCTGTTAAGCATAATAATTTCCTAGCAAAATATCAAGAGCACACTTATTTTAGATCTTCACAGAGCCCTAACTACCAGACACCTCTTACCAATATTCTCAGATATATCAGTAACAAGCTTCCCAGCTATATGTACATATATATATCATGCACAGCCTTCAGTCAACTGTGCACAGAGATTACGTACAGGGCCGTCAACAGGGGGGGGGGGATAGCCGGGCCGGCAGCTGGACCAACATCCGCGTCTAGCTGCTGGGCTAGAGCTTTCCCCCCCATGCAGCAGGTCTCTCTCCCCTGCTACGGCTGGCCTCCCGTGCAAGCCCCGCCTCTGCGCCAGAAGTTGGGTGGGGCACCAGAGGCCTCAGGTAAGGAGGGGGAGAGAGGTGTGTGTTTACTATGTGTAGGGAGGGGGTGTTGTGTGTGTGGTTATTATGTGTGGGGGAGAAGGGGGGTTATGTATGTGGGGGAAGGGGTATATGGAGGGAGTGGGGTATTATGTGTATGGGGTGGGTGGTTATGTGTATGCGGGAGGGGGATTATGTGTATGGGGGAGGAAAGTTATCTGTATGAGGGGAGGAGGGGTTATGTGTATTGGGAGAAAGAGGTGTGGGCGTGAGAGAGAGAGGTGGGGTGTTGGCATGAGGGAGAGGTGGGGACATGGGAGAATGCTGGGAGAAAGAGGTGAGGGTGTGGGTGAGAGAGCTGGGAGAGAGGTGGGGTCATGGTAGAGAGAGGTGGGAGCGCGAGGGAGAGATAAGTGGGGGCGTTGGCAAGAGTGAGAGGTGGGAGACAGAGGTGGGGATATGGGAGAATGCTGGGAGAAAGAGGTGAGGGTGTGGGAGAGAGAGCTGGGAGAGAGGTGGGGGCATGGGAGAGAGAGCTGGGAGAGAGGTGGGAGTATGGGTGAGAGAGGTGGGGGCATGGGCGAGAGAGCTGGGAGAGTGGTTGTAACATGGCAGAGAGAGGTAGGGGCATGGGAGAGAGAGGTATGGGCGTGAGGGAGAGATAAGTGAGGTGTTGGCATGAGCGAGAGGTGGGAGACAGTGGAGGGGACATGGGCGAATGCTGGGAGAAACAGGTGAGGGCATGGGAGAAAGAGCTGGGAGAGAGGTGGGGGCGTGGGAGAGAGAGCTGGAAGAGAGGTGGAGGCGTGGGTGGGAGAGGTGGGGACATGGATGAGAGGGCTGGGAGAGAGTGGTAGGGTCGTGGGAGAGAGAGCTGGGGGCGTGGGAGAGAGGTGTGGGAGAAGGGAGAGGATGAGAGGGAAGGGATAGATAGGGATATGAGAGATAGAGAGGGGTCTTGCAAAGCTGCCAAAACTGGGGGGGGGGGGTGGAGGAGCACCCAGTGGAAACTCTAGTCCTGGGCCTAGGGAAGGCTGTCTGTGGCCCTGATTACGTACATCTACATTTCAACTAATTTCACAGGGATTTCTGAGAGGAATCTCTCAACCCATACCGCAGAGACTCTACTCCTTCCAGCTGAATCATCTGAGGTTAAGAACCATCGTTCTGGTGCTTTTACTCTAGCACATGGATTCAATTCCATATCAAGCCACATTTGATTTTAGTAAGAGCTAAAACAAAACGTAACAAACAAGTAAAAGCACCGATTTAACATGTGAACTCAATATTAGTACAGGTATGTTAGCTCCAAAACACAGGGCAACATACATACCACTTACAACTTACATCCTCCATGATACCTTCTATGTCTTATCACCTCGCACAGAATAACCAGCTATGTTCTCAGAAGGAAGAACTGTTTTTAGTTGTGTTTTCCTTTGATCTGATGGGAGATGTGATTTCACCATTTTAATAAAGTATGTTGTGATGGTAAACCTGGAACTACTAAGCTATTTAATTGGTGTATGTCATTTATTTTGGGGAATACACTGTTCTTGTAGTGAATAGGAGTATTTGACAGATGCCCTTCCAATCTTGATCCTAACCTTAGTGAAGGTCCCGTTGTGGACTACAAAACAATCTCACTAAAGTCATCATTATCTTGAGATGTGTTACTCTTCTTCATAGTTTGACCATGTATCTAATTGTGTCATCAATGGCGGGGAGTTTTCTTATTCATTTTCTTTCTTACTTTTTGAGCAAGGTTTTTTTTTTTCATTGTCTAAGGAAGAAATCATATCTCAATCTAGACCTTTGTTTTACTGGCGCCAATGCAACCAATGATCCATACCCCTTCCTGTTTGTAATTGCATTTCACAGACATTAACTGCTAATCCTACTTTCCAAACAAACAAGCCATACTCCAACCTCTTCTGCCACTCCACTGAAGCCTTTTTGAATAAATGCTAAATGTAATAATGCAACCAATGTGACTTTTAGGGTTGTGTTCTAGATCAGAGGTGGCCAACTCCAGTCCTCAGGGGCCACCAACAGGTCATGCTTTAAGGATATCTCGGCTTCAGCACAGGTGGCTCTATCAGTGGCTGGGTCAGAAGGACCTGGCCTGTTGGTAGACCGTGAGGCCTGGAGTTGGACCCGCCCGATGTAGATAGTCTGAAGCTGACATGTGGGCTGTTCTCACCAGAAACTTCCCATTAAAGTAAAAAATGCCCCATTTGTTGTCCAACAAAGGTCCACAACGGCCCCTTCAGACTCTTTACAATGACCACCGTGGTATATAACCCTAACCATGTAATGAACGTGCTGATGCAAAGAATAGTGACCCCCATATTTCATGCACATTCCCAGAAAAGCTCATGTTCACAGTTTTCATGAACACTGTGGTTGTCTGATATTATGACCTTTATCTTATTTTATTAGTTGTAAATGTTAACACACTTGTTTCAGTTCCATATATGGCTTCATGCTGAAAAGCCATTCTATGGCTGCTTGGGTGCTGCTAGGAGTTTTAACCAATGACATACGCAACGCTGTCATAAATGACAACGTGCTCCCATTAGTATGTGTAATGGTTCTCCGCGGCCGCTTAACACATTGTGCTTGAGGAGAAATAACGTTTGCATTGTAGGAATGTGAAATTTTAAGATCAGTGATTCATGTAAATAGGCGTAATTTAATGAGGTGATTCCGAAGCCAGTCATCACTGATATGCAACCATTTTATTATGTCCTTAAAAAGGCAATGAGAACGTTTAAGATATGATCATATGTTGTATAAACATTGGCACAGAGGAAGAGAAGATGCCATTAGATAATGCTTCGACTTGAGGTCGTCTGTACACGCGGGCAGCGGGTTGTTGCTTCAGGCAAGGCTCCTGCAAACACGGGCAGTGAAAAGGTTAATGCTGTCGTGGGCAATTATTACGTCAGAATTATCTAAGAGTTAAATAAGTTTGCTGGCACTATACTCGCTTAACGATTTGGGAAAAAATGGATCTTTACGAACTTTACATTCAGAAAAGAAATTAGTCATTTAATCATATATTTTAGTAATTTTTATATATATATATATATATATATATATATATATATACACACACAGTATATATATATATATATATATATATATATATATATATATATATATATATATATATATATATTTGTGATTGTAGCACAGGGGTGGGCAACTCCAGTTCTCAAGGGCCACCAAAACGTCAGGTTTTCAAGCTATCCCTGCTTCAGCACTGATTGTGCCACCTGTGCTGAAGCAGGGATATCCTTAAAACCTGACTTGTTGGTCACTCCTGTTGTGGAACAATTTTGATTTTCTTTTCATCCGATTGTAAAATATCTATAACACTTGAGTCACGTGCATCTATTTTCCTTCGGAGAAATACAAAGTAGAGCATTATAATCCCAAGGTTCAAAAGCTTTGTATAGTATAAACCCAGCCAGGAACCAAACCCAGCTCGCCAAGTGCCTTGAAGTTCCCCTAGACCAGGGTTTCCAAACCTGCGGTCCATTGTTTTACAAAAAATGTACCATACAAGTGTTTTTTTGTGTTCAGTTACATTACATGAAGGAACATTAGAGCTACACATCTCTTGTGGCATACAGTATGTTCTCTCAAACCTTCTCCCAGACTATTCTGATTTTACAAATCCCATCTCCATTGTAGGGAGTACCTGTGCCATATTCATGATTAATTATATCTCCTCTCTCATTGGTGCGATACACACCTCATTTCTATTGCGGAAAAGTGGTGTTGTGCTGTGCCTACTGTAACTACAACAACTAGCGACAGGTCAAAGTGGCTGACCCCATGAGAGCAGGTAGAACAGTGATTGAGCAGAAGCGATAAGAATCAAATTGGTCCACACTGAGGATAATGAGTACATGAGCAGGCACAGAGCAACAGGCAGTTAGCAAAGTGACACCCATATGTAGACCACGTACACTGCTCTCAGCCAGGGTATATACCAAGTCTGGTTAATAATAGCCCAGAAGGATTTGACGAGTGCATATTGGAAACACTGGAACTACGGTACCAAAAGCCACAAGCTTGCCTCAAATCATGAGGGATATACAGTATCAGCTCAGCCAGCACCAGCAGGACCGAGAGAGAGAGCTGGGTCAACTGTCCAGGGCCCGGCGGCTGCAGGGAGCATGGCTGACTGCCCAGTAAGTTGGCCAGGCCCAACACTCGCATCTTGTTGCCGGGCCCCTGCTCTCCCTTACTGCAAAGCCCCAGTACCACCCCTGCACGCACGCTGGAAGTTGACCCCCACCAGACGTTCATTAGCGCGGGTAGCCTACCCCAAGGAGGTATAGGGGGGAATGATTGAGTGTGAGGAGAGGTGGGGGGGGGTTATTTTGGTGGAGGTGTAAGAGAGGGAGAGAGGAGAGAAATATATGGGGGAGGATGAGAGGGTGGAGAGTGAGAAGGGGGTGAAAGAGCGAGGTGGCGTGTGAGACGTGGGAGTGTAAGAGAAAGGGGGAGGGTCTCCCAAGGCTGCAATGACATTAAAATAAATCTGTAAAGAAATACAATAAAGATTACAACTTTATTTCAGAAAGCACTTTTCTCCCAATGTGTTTCAAAGTGCTTTATAATTACAACACCGCAGATTTAGAATTTAACAGGCACAGCCCCTGTCACAAGCAGTTTACAATGGACAGTAATGTATGTTTTGGTGCATAAAGCACAGGGAGATAAGTCACTTGCCAATGTTACATGAAGCCAACACCAGGTTTTGAACCAGTCATCACTGCATCAGTGTCCTTGTTTTCAGAGGATGCCTTTACTCGCCGAGCCACTCTTTTAGTCCTGATGAAGGTCACAGTCCTCATTTTACTAACTGAAGAGAACATGCAGTAATTTAAAGTGTAATCCACCTCTTGTCCTAAACACAACAAATGTTGTAGTATTTCTGATCATGAAGCTACAAGGTCATGTTGAAGAGGCTGGATCTAATCCTAAACTTAGTGGGATGACTAATGTAATTATGTTTACATATTAAAGTTTATGAAAAGATTATTCCCTGACTACAAGGTAAAAACTTCTAAAAAGGGTGTTTAATCATTTTTAATAAGTGTTGCACTGTTCTAAAGGACAGTCATCAATAACAATATTCTGTTCCAAATGCATACATTTCTCAAGTATTTGCGTCATATACTGAGAAGAAGACACTTTAGTAGTGGAGATCACCTCCTAACTACTACCATACAAATGTATGAGGAACAGTATTATTTGTTTACTCCTCTGGACACCCATCACTGCAAAGAAAGACCACAACTAATCCCAACTACAGTATTACAACAGTACAAATAGAACAGTACTCTCTTCACCAAGCATTATCCTATTAATACATACCATAGTATCCAAATGGCACGCCTTCAGCATGAACTACAAGGAAATGCGGTCGCTTTTCCTATAAATTACTCTAATGTCAAAACATCTGGGAGAAGAATCAGTTAGTTCTCATCTGAACAGTGAATTACATACAATTTATAGGCTATCCTCTCAATCACACGACACTGCCCTAGAGGGAAATGTCAAAGCAACATCAACATTTCAATACATAATGTAGATATGTAACCTGAACAGTTACAAGGAGAGAGAATGGCCTTCGTGTGCTGATGTAATCTTACATTCTATTATTAATATTATTATTATTATTATAATAGTATGCTTACTCAAAACGGCCTGGAGGCAAGTGAAACTGTACATACATGCTGAGAAATTCCTATACCACAATGTAAACATCCGTTATTAGCCAAATAAATAGAATGTATGCTCTCTTTACCTTTAATTGTGAATGTGGCAAACTATATTATATATGGGGGGGGGGTGCAAAACAGAGAACCAGGCGCTTACCTTAAGCTCAAAATCAGAAATAAAATTAAAAATAAAATAAAAAATAAATTACAACGAGTTAAATATTGTTACCAACAAATAAGGTCTCTCTAGGCAATGAGAGATGACCTTTGAATCCCTTCTGCTTCAACCCCAAAGAGGGACCATCCAAGACCCTTAGTGAATTATGAGAAACAGAATTATGAGAAACAGACCCTTGCTCCCCCTGTTTTTCTGTTTCTCATATAGGGGGGGGTGCAAAGATCCTGAGCTGCGCCCCCCTGGCCTGGCAGCCCCAGTGCTCGACCCCCCCCCCCTCCTAGGACCCGACGTGACTTCACATGACCCCGCAGCTTCATTTGACGAGCATCGCCGTGGCGCCGCGTCACATGACTCCGTGGCGTCCTTTGACGCCGCGTTGCCATGGCGGTGCGTCGCTGAAGACCCGGCAGAGAGCACGTACGGGAGTTACAGAGGCCTCCCCGGGCATGTAATTTAAATGCCTTGGGGAAGAGCGCGGGGCCTCTGTAACACCGCGCCCCCCCCCCCAGAAAATCTTGTGCACCCCCAGTTTGCGCACCCCTGCTATATATTCTTCCCTATTACATTTCCATCTGTAATGCAATGTTGACTTTACAACATCTCACTGACCGACCGGCGCTGCGCTAACCCACCTGTCAGTCAGCGCTGCAGCCGCTCTCCCCCCCCCCTCACTGACGCTAGTGATGCAGGAACTGCCGCTGTAACTGTCTGCAGCGCTAACTGAAATCTTAATCAATGCAGCGCTACTACCCAGGAGAGACAGAGACACAGAGAGGGCTTTCAAATGCAGTAGTGTCTCCAGTTATATACATATCCCCTCAACCGTCCCTGCAAATAAATTAGTGCGTTAGGGAGACAGGCCTGTGCTGGAGAAGGAGCGCACCTGAGGTACCCGGCGTGGAGATAGGATAATGCAAAGTATATTTAATTAAATGAGTCTCATCCAACACTTTCTAAAAGGATTTCCATACCAACTATATAGTTGATAAGCCTAAGGCCTCGTCCAGGGTGGTGCTGAGCGGGCGCGCGCGCTCACGCTGGACCCGTTGCGACAATGCACGTGTCCTGCGTGAGCGGGAGGGGGCAACTGCTCGGCGCTCAGCCGCTTGCCGAGCAACCAAAATTGATTTTGCTGCTCGCAAGCGCGTCACGTGAGCGGTTCGGACCAGCTCCGTGATGTCGGGCCCACCCCCCCCCCCCCGACGCGCGTGGACCTAGCCGGCCAGGAAAAGCACGGGCGAGCAGGGCGCAGCGCAGGGGCGCCACCACACCTGTTTCCACCCTGGACGAGGCCTAAGGCTGTGATCTCCAGTCTGAGGCTGAGCTGCAGGAGATTGCGACAGGGAGTGGCGGGTGCCTTGTCATGACCCGGCTGGTTCACCTCCATTGGCTGAACCACCACGGAGCGGGGGGGGGGGGGCCGTGGCCAGCGCTCCGTCGCCAGTTCTGAAGACAATTTTCTTGTCTTCAGAAAAATCTTGTTGAGCAACGTGGCGGCAAACCCTGCTAGTGGGCCCGGCCCCATTGAGGGGCGGTTCTTGTTCCTGCAGCGCACAGCATGTACTGGGGACCTAGCATAAGGCACCAACCTAATGACTGGAATGGTGTCAAACCCAACAGTACTAGAACCCACACTCCGTCCGGATTGTATTCAATTATGGATTTGAATGAAGCTGCATAGCTTTTTTAGTACCCAATCCGCAGACAGATTTTGGTAGGGGGCGAGACGCAAACACACACCTATAGCCTACCCGTGTGTATACATGCAAACACAAACGTACACTCAGGAACTTAAAAACACAAGAAAGAAATCACACACACAATCCACCTTCAAAGATCCATGAATCTGATGGAGAATTATATAACCATGTGTGATCTTCCCTTGGAACTGTAATAAAAAGACATTTGAATACATTGTAACACAGGAATGGTATAGCACAGCGATTTATAACCTCGGCCTTTGCATATTTTACACTCACTCTTTATGCAGCAATGGGCAACATTTCGTGGCCATTGTATATGAAGGGTGCACTGTATCCAATTTATCTCAAGTGAAATGCATACATATGCACATATCTGCAGGCAGAATGCGGCGCCTTTTCATCCATGAGAAAATACATCGCAGCAGAGAAAATCCTACAGATGTGAACTGAATACTTTACTGGTCAACTGATGTTTAAAAAGAAAGCTGGCCACTTTCTTCTGATTAAATGCTCTGTAATCACAGAGCTATATGTTCAGATCTGTATATTTTTAACCAAGAGTATAACAACGGATCTGTTATTAAAAGCTAAAAACAATTAAAACATTAACGGAGTTATCATAACATATAATTGGCCTGGATCTTATATAGCAATAGTAAAAGGAGACTATTTGTATGTTGCATAAACATGTAATTCATCTATCTCTTCCTCTCTCATATATACACACACTCATTTATTCTCTCTCTCTCTCTCTCTCTCTCTCTCTCTCTCTCTCTCTCTCCCCCAATGTTAACATATTACCTTTGTTACCATGTTACTCTGTTACACACCATTTAATAACTATAATTTTATTTCACACAATTCCCTTTCCAGTTCTTTCAGCGATCACATCGTGCTGTGCCTTTTTCCTCAATGACAGAAAAATGAATGTTCCTCAACATTACCACTGAATGCTTTGTTGGCAAGAGGGCCTCGAAATAAATGGCATTTCTGCAGTAATAAACAGCTTTGATTTAGGTATCACAATGACACAATTCATAAGAAAATCTAGTATTATTTCAATCAAATAGTATTATTTTTTTTCAAAAGCAAATGTAAACACATATATATATATACACACACACACACACACACACACACACACACACACACACACACACACACACACACACACACACACATACATACATACATATATATATATATATATTATCTGGCACGGGCTACAGCATATACAGTATGACTTCACAACAGCGTGAGCCATATTCACAAAGCAGTGTTAAGCCTTACGATGTTACAACTCATTCAAGTCAATGGTTCTTATGTTATCTAACGCCATAACATGGTTTAGTTAATATGCCCCCATACTGTATCTCTTGTTTTATAGAGATGTTCAACAAAAGTGAGCATTGATGGTTTTAGAAACGTCCTATTAAAACCTACCGTAAATATGTGTAAATAAATAGTTGCTACAATAATGTGAATATGTCACTTGTTTTAATGCAGCAATCCAAGCCATATATATTTTTCTTTATCGTACCTGAACCAGGGGGTCCCCCAAAGCTCATTGGTGGTCTCCCCTGTAAAAGTGCCGTGAGCCCACAGTGGACTGGCTGTCCACCAGACCTGAGGGAACAAAATGGCCGCCGTAGTCAGGGTTCACTCCTTTTTACCGGTGACCCCAGTCTGCTGCCAAATTTGTCGTTTTTTGGGGGGAGGGGGTCAAACCCGGTATAAAACAAATTCCAAATATCTCCAGAACCAGAAATATAACCCAATGGAGATAATATTATAAGGTAAAAGATGACAAGCAGCCAGGATTGCTGGTTTAAATCTGCGTGGCAGTCTTGTACAAGTTGAAAAAGTCAAATCTGACCTGACTGCCCATCTGACGCTACAATGGAATTAATCTTTTGTCTAATAAAAGAAATCACAGTCACTGGCAATAACAATTAAGCCTGTAAAAAGCAGATTAATTCCCCGGCCAAAAAATGCATGATTATAAGCAATTATCTCGGGCTAATGGGAACTGCACAACTGTAATTACCAAGGTTTGCATCTCATTATTTTTGAAATCCAAAGCAAGTAAATGCTTTTTTGTATGTCAATAATGCAAGGTGCCCCCACGCGTGGTGATGATATTTTAGATTGGTCATATTCATTTGATCATATTTATTTATAAAATGTTTTACCAATATAGTATCATGGTTTAAAAAAAATGTATATGGATATAAATGTTATTTATACAGTATATATCTGCACTTAACAAATGGGACAACTCCAATATAAACAATGAAGTTGTGAGATGGCTTTGTTAGACCGTGCTTATAGTGCCGGCGACGCGACGTCACCCGAAAACAAAAGCATTGCCGCCGGCACGTGCGACAAAGCGACGTCGCGAAAACTCGTCGTGTCGCAGTCGCCATCGACGGCACTATAGGCACGGCCTTAGAAGGTTTAGCATTTTTACATTTACTTAAGCAAGAAAGTAGCGTTGAGCCCTCAGTGACAGGGCGCCATGACTGGAGGGACTAGGCTCCCCCTACCTGTGGGTGTGGACAGTGTCCCCCTAGGCCACTCCCCCCCAGTGGGGGTGACACAGCGGGAGGAGGGGCCAGGGTGGTTATAAATAGCCAGAAGCAGGGGCGCAGGGTCAGTTTACGTCCTGCCATGAAATTGATCAGTCTGGAGCTGCTTGTCAGCTCCAGCGTGGGGGTTCTGCTTCCACGTGGCTGGTTGTAGCCGCAGCGACAGCAGCTCGGGAGGGCTGGTGGGCCGGACTGTCCCTGCGTGGAGACGGGGAGTTGCCGAAGTGGCGCGTGCGCAGAGGGTGCGGCCATTGGCATAGCGGCACTGGGATGGAGGGGAGATCCTTCTTAATGGGGGGCACACCCCATCTGACTCCCCTCTCTGGGTTGGTAAGGAACCCCCCTAGGGCCCCCATTGGATTGGGCGAGGGAGCAGAGGCCTGTGCTTGTTCCCCCACTGAGATGGGAGGTCCCCACTTGTTCCCTCCACAGGGAGGAGGGGGCCAGGGCCCCCATTTGTGTCCCTGCTGGAGTGGGGGACCCCCAATTGAGCCCCCACAGGGGTGGGGGAGAGGAGACCCCGCTAAGGCACCTTGCTGGGAGATATGCTAATGGATATGAAAAGTATATTTAAACGAGTCCCATCCCACACTTCCTAAAAGGATTTCCATACCAACTATATAGAGTTGATAAGCCCAAGGCACCAACCTAATTACTGGAATGGTGTCAGACCCAACTGGACTAGAATTCACAACCACTACTCTTCTAGGCCGCTCTCTCTCATCCGAGTGTGGATTTGGTCAAAACAATCCAGGGAACGGATTTGGACTGGTTCACCCATCTCTAGGTGGGACACAATGTCCTCAACATCTTCTTTGCCCACACTGACAGAATTCCAGGAGGTGCAGAATACTCCAATAGAGTGGGCAGCAGACAGCATGAGGGTTATTCCTAAAGCAGCGGCCGTGCGGATTGTTGCACTATGGAGTTTCCATTCAAATTGACTTAAATTTGAGTTTCTATGCAATGTGATACTATCACAGTTTAATGACTAAACTCCATTGTCCACGATGCTTCTAAATTGAGCTTGCTGCCCGTTCTGATCAAAGCTCAATCTTACCAAATCCCTTGTGTCTTCAGCACGCTTTTCTTTGTGTTGTTTCAGGCTCTGAAGCATTTAGGAGAAACTTGCATCCTCTCCTCTTCCGCAGCTATGATTCTTTGCTGAATAAGATTACTCAAAAGATGACTTTAGCCTTCTCTGTGGTTGTTGAAAATGGGCTAAGATGGGGTGGTTGTGAGAAGGTGTAATTGTGTGAAGATGTGGGTCAAGAAATGTGAGTGTCTGTCTGAGTATTGTAATGAGAATAATAACTGAGGTTGTACTGTATACGAGTTTCTGAGTATAATTGGACGAGGGTACGTAACATGGTTTGAAAATCTGAGAAGGGGCTCTGCTTGGGTGTTGGAGTTAATGAGTGGGTGAGGCTACTCGTGTGAGGTTTTGAAGAGCAGAGGTGAAGACATGAAGAGATGTGTATGGAGGCGAAGGAAAGGATTAGGGGGGCTGTGTGACAGTAAAGAAGTGAATGTATAGAAGAAACATGAGGGGTTATCTATTAATGTGTTGCGAGTTGAGTTGTGAATACAAGAATAAATAGTATGCTCAACTATCCCAAATGGAGTGGAACATGCCAGAGTTCATAGAAATACAGTATGTTCCATGTTGCATAACATTTTAAGCATCTGCCATATCTTTTGTATCTTATCCTGCTCTTTGCTTAACTGCTCACGGGTGAATTGTACTCGGAAAATAATTTGTCCCTGTTTGAAAATCCCCTTTAATAAATCTAAAATCAGTACTACCAGGACAGGAAATACAGAGAAAGGAGGACGGACAGAGTGATATATTTATTGAAATAGTTTGCTTCATGCCATCTATTTGAAATGTCACAATATCCGCTTCTGTGCAACTCAACCACTTGAGGCAGGAACAGTGAGTGAAACATAACACATTTAATCATAATTAATTTAAGCAGCAATACTTGAAAAAAATGAATACATTCATTTTTTTACATAATTGGAAACAGTGGGGGTTTTTTTCTTTTTTTCCCACTGCTGAACCGTGCTATTATCAGCACTGGGGACCCAACTGTTTCCAAAATAATCACCATTTTCCATGTGATCCATATGGAGAATCCAACATGGTAGCTAGTAGTTTTTTGTATTAAAACTGAACCAACCATAAAAAAAAAGGACTATATCTCGGGATCTGGGAATTTCCCAGATGCTGGGGGAGACCCTGTTTAGCTTAACCAAATTATGTTTTCTGGGGGATTGCTGCTTTAAGCCTAAACATATAAGATTGTGTCTGCATTGACATACTGTACTGGTGTTCCAACATTGGGTTGGCTTCTCCAGTCTTGCATTCATTATTATACTCTATTTCCTATCAATAGTTAATTAATATATAATATATTCCATGAACCAGCTGTTTATTAGTAAACAGAGGATTAATAAATCTGCGTTTGGATGACTATTATCTTTTTCATCTTTTTTGTAGCTACCACAATTATACCAGTTTCACCTATTGTATTTAATTGTAATTATCTATCCAAATGGTGTCTTCAGGGATTATTAACTGTAATATATCCAACTGTACTATATTCTAAGTGTTGTACCCAGAATACCCAGATTATTAGGAATAATAAATGAACTAGCAAAACAATATACATATTTTAAGTACTGTATGTGACTAAGATAATTGGCTATCAATGTTATCTTGCGTTCCCTACTACAGGTTAGGGTTAGACTCTATGATTATTTCATATACTTGGTATTTGTAATTAAACCATTAATACCTGCTCTATATTGAAATAATTACTTTTATTCCAATACCTTATAGACCATATTTCCAACACCCCATTACATTTGGCAACATGGGCAAGATGATTTATGGCCTCACCTCCAAGTTGAGCGGATGGTTCTTGCGGCAGCATCTAGGTAGAAAGGAGGCAGGCACGCGGTCTTAATCAGGAATGAAGTTTAATGTGCCGAAGAAACCGATGTTCGTGGGCCCACACCTTGAGAAAGGCCGTACTGCACTGCCGAAACGGCGGGTTCTTAGGCACATTAAACTTCATCGCTGATTAAGAGCGTGTGCCTGCCTCCTTTCTACCTACTAGACTACTTTGGGAAATCAGGATTTCCCTGGATCCAGCGCACCGGCAGCTTAGTACCCCCCTATTTACCAGTGTGACTGAGTGCGTGCACTACCTCCTTTCTCTTGCGGCATCAGATCTTACCATATACAGGATCGAAATTCATTCCTGTGTGTATGCTATTTATTATACAGACCACATGGTCAGCCAGCTCCAAAATGGGCACTTACAAGCTTTCAGTTATACATGTGGCTATAATAGCAACGTGATATTGCAATGTTTATGAGAATGGAGGATGATCTAATTCAGAGTAATCTTACTCCTTGCAGCATGTTGAGAGGTTTAGCTTAGAGTCAATTGGAGAGAATATATTTATCCTGTATGTGTCATATATATATATATATATATATATATATATATATATATATATATAAACCATAATACTGAGTTAAGTTATGGTGAGTAAAAAAAAGTGACAAAAACCCTCCACAGGAAAGCAAATATGCAAATATAGCTGTATGCTCATCTGCATGTCTTAGGCAGGTCTGCAACCCCGCCTTTCCCCATTATCACCCAGCATACAGCACTTCCACTGCAGCAAGGGATTCTGGGAAATGACATGCAAATGAGCACACAGTGTCACTTTTTGCCTCAATAACCATTTATATATATATATATATATAGGCTTATATGCCCCGAGGCAAAATTAAGTGATGACTTTTCAACTTGTAATTTATCAGAAAGTCAACATCTGCAACAAACTAAAAAATAGGATACACCCGCTCCTTCTAACCAGCTGCATTTCTTGAAGCTCATACTTCAACGCTGACCTTTGATAATGATGTTGGTTACATTGACCCAGGTGTGCAGGCATTACAGGAGTCTGTGTGTTACTTTGAACCAGTGTTCCACCGGCACTTCCGCATCATGTAATTGCTCCAGGACTGCTCTGTTTGTTTCAGTCAGCCTAATTAGCGCTTAGAAAATGAGCGAGTGTCCGTGATGTATCTGGTCCATTTTAATAATCTTTGGCTCGCCAGGGCACATGATGTACCAGGTACGTCATTAGGTAAAGGTGAAAGACCCATGAAGAAGCGTCCAAGTGACGCAAAACGTGCGTCGGTCTGACGTCACACGTCAGATGTAACCCATTCACATGGTTGCCAGTAGTGAGTTCAGTGTCTCTGGTGCTGTAGGCACCTTTACCCTTATATATGTTACTTTCTAAGGCTGCGCTTATAGTGCCGGCGACAGCGACGTTGCGTCAAAACAAATGCATTTCCGTAATCGCGTGCGCTTATAGTAAGCGCGACGCCACGACAGAGCGATGGATTGGTCGCGATCGCAGGAAGTTATCTCAATTTGTTTTTTCCAGCAACCGCAGCCTGATGTCACTGTCGCCGTCGCGTCACCGGCACTATAAGCGTAGGCTTAGGACATTCTGAGGAGACGTTGCTTTAGACAATTGAAACATATTGGTTCATTTCTAGGTATTAGCTTTAAACGGGCACATCTCTGTCTCCTAATATTTGTTGAGAATAAGGCTACATTGTTTACACTTTCTTCTTGTTGCCATAATAGACAATTACTGTGAAGTCTATAAAGTCTATAGGTTGGACTAATTGCAAACTGTCAACATGTTTAACTAGTATTGTAAGTTAGCCATTTAACACAAGGTCTAGGACATTTGGTTGCAACCGTTTCACCGCAACCAAATCTTCGCTGGCGTTTTCTAAGCAAGTAAGTGCAGCCGCCAGCCACTTCGCCCCTAAGGTAAGTCCCTAATCTTATCCCTTACCCTAAAAAACCCTAATCTTAACCCCTTATACTAACGCTACCCCTCCCCTAAAACCCTTAAAGCCATACCCTAAACCCCTTAAGTTATCCCCTTACTCTAACCACTAAACCCCTAAAGTTAACCCCCTCCCCTAACCACTAACGCCCGTAAAGTTATCTCCCTCCCCTGAAGATAGGACGATTTCAAGCCTAAATATTAATCATGCGATATTCTCTATATTCATATGTATTCAGCATGTAACTAGTTAAAATAAGTAATTTAGTATTAAGTTAGAAATTATATTGCAAAATGATAAGCTGCCTCTGCAAAGATAAAAAGATAAGCTGAAGACAGCCAGGTGTATAAATGTTTTAAGAAACTTGGTAAGTTTAATGTCTGCTGAGTGTAATAGTATATGGTCTTGAGTATGGAATCAAAGGTTAGTTAAATAGATAGCAGTAAAAGACAATACGATAGAGATGGGTCTTAATAGATAAGGAACATAGGATTAATTATAGTTACTTAGTGACAGAACAAAGAGGTTCTTCTATATCACAGTAAATATTACTAAATGAAGAAACAGGGTTCTAATGTTGATGATTCACTAAGAATATTTTGTCTCACAATGAGAAAAACAGGGATTGCTAAAATGTATTACGATTGCATTTGGATTTATAGAATTCAGAATCATTGAACACCCAAGAAAAGAACAACGACGCTAAAGATTCTCCACTCTATCACTGAATTCTATATGCCTGAATGATGTAACTGACTGAAATGATGCAGTGAAAGATGTTTTCTATTGTCTCTGAATAAATTGAGACAAGAACCGGACCGTGGACTATATGACATATATTGAAAGGTGGGACATTTATTTGCACCCATCTAATGAGCAAATGTTCATCCCCAAACCGCTAAAAAACCCTGAAGTTAACCCCCTCCCCTAACTACTACAACCCCTAAAGTTAACCCCCTCCTATAAAACGTACCTTCTCGTAGAAGCGGCTGGCGGCAGAGGGTCCCTCTGCAGCTAAACGCCGGTGGCGACTTGGTCACGGCGAGATGGGCACGACCAAATGTCCCATTCCGTTTAACACGGGTCTCTTGATTTCTACTTTGATCTACCCTACTGGCATAATAGTATATTAATACTGGGGGTTTGTTAATCCATGTGGAGTGATATAATATAGGATTCAATACAACATTTGCTTACATAACTATTGTTGATATATTTAGGCAACTCCTCTCTTGAAGTTACATTTTTATCAGGGATGATATACCTTGTGTGATAATGGATAACCATTAAGTACTGGGGTTTGAATTATTGTATATATTTTTTATACATTAGGTTTTAACTCTTCTCATTAACCATGAGTTTTAGTTTCATACTGAAGTATTTTCTGATTAAAAGTTGATGTTGAAATGGTCGTGCTGTATTTGTGGAGCTTTATGAGTGCAGATTAACACTGATCCTCTATTCAGCACTGTAAAGGTAAAACCTCCTTTTCTCACCATGCCCATAGCACAGGGGTGAGCAACTCCAGTCTTCAAAGGCCACCAACAGGTCAGGTATTAGGGATATCCCTGCTTCAGCACAGGTGGCTCAATCAAAGACTGAGCCACCTTTGCTGAAGCAGGGATATCCTGAAAACCTGACCTGTTGGTGGCCCTTAAGGACTAGTTGCCCACTGCTGCCGTAGTATAAAGCCTTAAATAGGTTGTTTCTAATGTTAACCATTAAAGCAGTAACCCCACCCAAGAAAATGGGGGATGATGTCATACACCACATGAACGATAACACTTTTCAAAATCTTAATTTTCCCTGAGTTTTTCCCGCTAATTATTTCACTGGGATCCGCTGTTGCCATGACAACCTGTAAGAATGGCATCGGCCATTTTAACGTCCCCGGGAAGGCACGTGTTCCAGCACAACCGATATCTCCAGAATTTTTAACTGCAGCATTTGAAAAGGGCGGGGTTACTAAAAACAGCAGCATGTGAACTTTGCAGCAGTATAAAGAGAGGAGACATTTTTTTGTGGGTGGGGGGGGGGGGGGAGTATGTGATGAGTAGAACTGGTTCATGCTGCTTCAAAATGTAATGCTTGCAATTGAAAATATTTCTTTCGACTCCATGCAGCTCGGCTGCGTCACCCCGTGTAACATCATCCGTGAAACATTCCAAATATTTGGTGATATAGAACCTGATTTAGTATATAGATCTTGTGTGTCACATATCTCATTACTGTTTTCCAATTTGTTAGCGTAATCATTTCTTCACTGTTGGTAATGGTAACACAAAGGGATATATATAGATAGATATATATATATGTATATATATATATATATATATAGCCGCTAGCAGGGGGGAGAGCCAGCAAGTGTCCCGGGCAGATGCGGTTGGCAGCAGGGCCCCGGCTCTCCCCAGCTGCTGCTGCCTCTTGCCCCACCGGGCCTGCCTCTCTCCCAGCCGGAAGTCAGGCCCAGCTTGCAGCGGGCATTGGCAGGAGAGGGGGGCATTCCCGGCATGGGAAGAGGTGGCAGCAGCTTGGGAGACCAGGAGCCGGGGTGCGGCAACCAGAGGTAACTGTATTTTGGGAGGGGAGAATTGTATTTTGGTGTGGGTGGGGGAGGGGGGGGGGAGTATTGTATTTTGGGTGTGTGTGGGTATTATGTTTTGGGGGGAGGTGTGGGGGGGGGGGGGATATTGTATGGGTATTGTATGTCCGGGATGGGGGGATTGAGGGAGAGGGGGATAATTGGGGGATTGAGGGAGAGGGGGATAATTAAGTGATGGTGGAGAGGGGGGTGAGAGTGAGAGACAGAGGGGAAGAGAAAACCATGGAGAGAGGAGGGGATAGAGGAGGGGATAGAGGAGGGAGCTCGCGAGGAGGTGCAAGGGGAGGATAAAGGCTTGCAAGGCGCCGACGTGGGGGGGGGGGGGTTGGGGGTTGAAACTCCAGTCCTGGGCCCTGGGAAATCTGTCTGCAGCCCTGTATAAATGGTCATATCTACTAAGCAGTGCTAGTCCACAAGACACCTTATGGACTATTTGAGTGAGTGGGCAATAAAGTGTTCTACATAAGGTGTCTTCCAACCTAGCACCGATTAATAAATAGGACCCAGAATGCTATACCGTGTCACATATGAATTAATGAAGATAAATATGCACTGCATTGTGACAATAAGATATAGGCCCTCATAAGAAAGTTGTGGTTAGCGCATGCCATACGTTAACTTGCTTCATTGGTATTGCGGTGTATTATGGCTGCACTGTGCCTTTTCTGAAAAGTCTAACAAGTCATTAAGCTCCAGCACTGCTATCAGTAACATTGAAAGCTGTATCGATCTGCAGAGTATTCATTTAGGCAATATTTCCTTCTAGTACAAAACATACATGTGCATTACCCATGTGAGTGCCTGAGGGTCGGCAGCACCAGACTACCACAGCCCCTCCGGCATATTGCGATCAAGCGATTGCGGCGTCATTGGTGATGCAAACGGAAGAGGAGTCTCCTTTCCCCATTCAGATGGCGTTTAGCACTACACAGGAGCGCAGAATGGGATCTCCCATAGCCAATGAGCAAACGCCAATGACGTAGCAACAACATCATGAGGCCCGTGGAGTACAGGACCTCATGGCGTGGTAGCTCTGTCAATGGGGACCCAAAGGGTTAAGGAAGAGCTGTACAACTGCACCTAGCACAGTTTATCAAACAAAGTAAAATACTACTAACATTGGAGGGAGAAGGACTGGCTCAGATAGATGAGACTGACTCTTTGAACAATGACACCGAGCCTGAAGCAGGGGAGTCTGGTTCAAGTCTTGGAGTCAGATCTTTGTGACCTTGGGCAAGTCACTATTTCCTTTTGCCTCAGACACCAAAAACAGACTGTCTGTAACAATGCCTATGTGCTGCGTAACGAGCACTATACTGTCATTGTGAAGCGCTTTGAGTCCCATTGGCAGAAAAGTGCTATATGAAATAAAGTTATTATTATTTATTTTGTACACTAAACAAGCACTAAACTCTCATCTGCTGTTGTTAGGACAACTTGTGATGATTTCAGGTACTGTACTATATAGTACGCAAGCATTTAGCTCATCATTCTTGGATCATGGTTTCAAATTAATATGCAAATAAAGAAAGCAAATGCTTGGATGTAGTGGACTTTTACACTTCAGTCTGAAACTTTCAGAGACAATACATTATACAGGTTGCAAAACATATAATGTCTTAGCTTCATTCAATAGTTCTGTAACCACAACCCACAAGTCTTTTTCTTCGCCTCCCCCACACATGAATTGCAAAACCAGACACGGTGACACTGACCCCTTCCAAAGTTTTATAAACCATTCAATCGGAAATTCAATATCGATTCTAATAATGCACACATGTTCGTTCCATTTTATTCAATTCCGCAATAACCTGTAGGACCTACAGTATAGGATCTAAGGGATATGTTAAGTAGCAGATAAGAGGTAGGGGGAGGTTTCCATTCTTGGGGTAGTTATATAGAAACACAGAAAGACATCATTTAGTTCAGTGACTCATCTTCCAATTAAAAGCAATTTTGGAAACAAAAATAATGCACACAAGTGTGCTCTTGGATAAAAATGTTAGAAGGTAAAGAATCACATACATACATACATACATACATACATACATATATACTGTATATACATATGTATGCTTGACCTGAGGAAGAGAGGAAAACTCTCGAAAGCTTGTCCTATGACATAAATTGTTAGTCCAAATAAAAAAGGTATCACCTAATACTGAAGAACTCATTTATTCTACACACATTATATATATATATATATATATATATATATATATATATATATATATATATATATATATATATATATATATATATATATATATATTGTGACAGAAACCAGGGGATGGTAATAAATTCCGTATATAGGGCTCCCAGGATACTAGACAGTTTCTATCCTGTTTGGCCTGGGAGTGCAGCCTTATAATACATACACTCCATCCCACAGTTTGGCAAGCGCTGGAACTGAGGGATGAGAGATCCAGACCAGAGTTTGTCTGCTGCCTGATTTCTGTCACCTGTCATGCTAATTAGGAATCAGGTATGAAAGACTGATTTCCTGTTTGCTCTGGTCTCCCCACAAGAGCCAGGAGGCTGGAAGGCTGCTGAACTACAGAGGGGAGAAGCCTCTTCCCCAAACAGGTTCAATCTTTCTGTTCATTTGTGTAAGACTGCAAAAGTACCGTGTTTTGATGTTGGAAGTGGAAAAGCCACTTCCAACCCTGAGTCAGGGATATCTAAGTTAAGTTATCGCTCAGGTGAGCAGCTTTTGTTTTGATCTGTTTTCTGTTGTATGCACTGTGGCAGTCTCAGTGCCTGGGACTGAATAAACCAGGCATAGCCTGTTTAAAGGAACAGTACGTGACGCCTCATCATTTAACCTACCCTAAAAGACCGTGTTCTAAACAGTCCCGGACAAACGACGGAGCCCCGGAGTAAGCCGTTTGTCACAATATATATATATATATATATATATATATACATACACATACAACTAACTATACATATCTATCTCTCTCTTTCTAAAGAAATACTTCACCAAAACACCAGCTTCGATGAAAGAAGACAGCACATCAGCAATTGTGATCAAGAGAATATATTGTCCATACAGTAACAACGTTTCAGTCACTAAGTGACCTTCATCAGCATTTGTTTGGGTGTGTATGTATATATAAATATAAAAACACACACATATGTATATAGGGCATGCTTATTAAAACGTACTACTCTATAAGACACCTTCCATGCTGGAAGATATCTTACCACCTATTCAACTGAATGGTCCATAAAAGACTAAATTTACCCAATGTGACACCCTGCAGGTTGGAAGAAGACACCTCACAGCCCCATTTATTTGAATGGGGTGTACAGTGCCATATACTGGAAGGTGCCTATGGAGTAAATAGGGTCCATACCGTTTATTGCAAAATAAACAATATTCTTTGGCAAATACCGATTAAAATCATTATGGGACTCTGAAAGTAAGCAGCATTAGATTTATTTATTATTTACAGGAGCTTTACACTGTAATCTTATTCATTGCAACAGTATAACCACTGCAGACCTGTCCTTTTATGTCTGCCTGAGCCCCTAACTAACATCTGACATTATGCAACAAATGTAGAGAACATTTTATAGGGATTTCAATTTGTAGGTAGAAAGGCACCTTTATTGTTTTTTGTCTACCGACACAATCCCAAGAGTGCATGAAGCAACATCTCACAGGCAAAACGTGAATGAAAAAGGCTCTTGTGCACAGGGCTGTTGTGACCAGATTGGAAAGGGCTATTTCATCGCTGGCCGGCGTACTGTATGTTTGCGGTCAGTGTGGAAATTCAATACGTGTCCACTGTAGACGCAAATCAATGATCATTTTTGCAACACACTAACACTGATAGGTCTGCCTCATTCACATAGTATATTTAAAAACTATCATAACATAGCATTCGCTTAACAAAGCAAGCATCTTTGGAGCAGACGTTTAACCTTTTTTCCAGTGCTGGTATGTTAGCCAAAAGTGTTAGTCATGCTACTATTTGCTTTAGATCTATTAAGAAAACATATGTTCCATTGTTACATCTGGCTCTCGCCCCCCAGTGGGCCTTGAGGGGAACTCTTTCCCCGGGTAAAATACATTAACTGCTTCAGCGCTCTCTCCTCTGAAGGCAAAATCTGCTTTCCGGTCTCTGTCCATCTAAGATTGTAAAGCAACTGGAATCCTTTAAAATAACACGTGCAGTAGTTAATGATCACTGGACCATGTGTTTAACCCATTTACGATATGCCATACAAAACACTGCTACATCAATGCAGTAGAAATTCAACTCAGTTCGCCTGAAGAAGAGACTGCTGTGGTCCTAAAAGGTTGCACTCTTTTTACCCACTACTTTAGCTACCAAAGGTATCAATTCCACCTAACCTTTGTTTTTTTCCCCATGCTAACACTTTACTGTACCATCCTCTACGTCAACTTTCTTATCAAACAGAAAAGTGGACTGGGGGGAGAAGGAATGGCTCAGTGACTCTGCAAACATTGACACTGAGTTTAAATCAGGGGGACCCCGTTCAATTCCCGGTGTCAGCTCCTTGGGGAAACGATTCCTGTGAGTTGCAGTGCGTTTTTCCTGTACTTTCCTTGCTTGAGCTGTGCAGCGAATACCAGGTTTAAGGAACAATTTCCTGTTCAGAGAAAGGAAGGGGAGACTCGACTCCCTCCTGCAAAGAACCACATAATGACACCGATTATCCCTACACATTACCACGGGAGCCGTTATCACCCCCCTATCCAACCCAAGCTCCTTTCTTCTGACACCGAGAGTAAAAAAAACACCAACTTGCTGCCAGCGAGAATGACATGTAATCCGGCGCTGATTAGGAGTTAGTGGGGGATCCTTTGGTGGAGACAGCGAATGTGACGCCTTCTCTCTAAGCACCGGACCGATTAAAACCGATACCAAGGCGCCGGCCAACACACAACCCGGAATAGGTCACAAAAACACCACAAGTAAAAAGTTAGCTCCAGCCTGCCGTTTACTACAGGAGATAAATGGTTGGAGTGACAACACTTCCACACGAGAGCTGCATCAACCCCCCCTCCCCCCCCCCCAAAAAAAATCACTGCAATAATAAAACATTAATGAAGATAGTCTATTAGCTTTGGTGGGCTACAAACCTACCTTCTTCCTGGGCTGCCATTTCATCATATTGGTAGGCAAAAAATGTTGAGCATCAAGATGTGTGAGAGATAGTTGTAGACGTGGGGGATGTCCAGGCGCTGACAGTCATGCTTTCTGTCCCTTTAAAATGTGCAGCATGTTTACTTTAGGAAACAAAATCACACACCGGTGGAAGAAAAAAAAAACACACACACACACACACACACACACAAAAAAAAAACAAGCACAAGGGACTTTGATTCCAGTTCCCTTTCATGGGAACACAAAAAAAAAAAGAAGAATGTTAAAACGATCAACGAACCCCAGAATAAGGAATTTCGCTGGGATGGACCATCCTGCGTCTCATTGTGCTACCAAAGGAAAAACACACAAGACAAACTAAACAGAATTGCCTTTTTTGGGGGGGTTTTCCACCCCAGATTTAAGCAACGCTCTTTGTCATCGCATCTGCAGATGCAGGGAGCCAGAAGTGTCCGGCACTCTCACGCCGTGCAGCACACGCCTGACTTTGGCATGTCCGAATACATGTCTCCTTTATCCCCCCCTCCAGCACCTTTACACATTCAGTATCCACGGACCAGCCTGGCAGTTGTAGACGAAAGATTTACAACCGTCTCTCATGCATCTTCTTCCCACCCCCCTCCAAAAAAAAAAAAGTACATTCCAAGGTACCGGTCCATTAAAAATAAAATGCTGCCCCTTAGCTGATCGTCTTTGGGGTTCTTCAGTGGGGGGGGGGGGGGTGATAAAGGTGTTGGTGTTGAACAATCTGCGCTTCCTAAGCAGAGAAAGAAACCCCACGGAATTATTTTTTTTTGCTAGGGAAATGCTGGGAGGAAATCCTGCAACAGCAACAAAATGTACTCCTCTCCACTAATGATTTCCTCCCTTCTAGTACTGTATGCAGAGCCTGCACGGGGCTCTGCTCAAGACACCGCAGCTGCCTTCAGGGTCTTATTGCTAGTTGGTTCAACTCGTATGTGGCTTTCCAAGTTCCAGTCCCACTGGGCTGTATTAGTGTAAATTAATAATTAGAGGGGGAGAGCATAGTGAGGGGGAGAGCATAGTGAGGGGGTGAGCCTCATGTTGGATGTAGCATTGGGCTTCTCTGTCGTCTGTTGTATTAGTGTAAAAACATAAGGCCATCTACATTTAACATGGGTTGAACTCGATGGACATATGTCTTTATTTTTTTTCAACCTACTAGGTAACTTAAGGGAAATATATTGGATTGAGAAGCTCTCAGACATACATAAGCTTCTTGCACTGTTTGAGCTGCTGTGCTGTCAAAAAGAGCCAGCCAGTGCAAATCACTGCGAGCTCCTCCTGCCATGAGCGGGTCACGAGAGGCTCTGTAGGTTTACGGATTGTGGTTTCCACAAGCGCAAGAAACTCCGCTGATCGTGTAAAACGCAGGCGGGCGGCTTCTGTTATGAGCGAGTTAAAGGGGCAGTTCCCCCCACTTGATTTTATATATATATATATATATATATTTTAACATGGTTGGGAAGCAGGGGGTCCCTGTAACAGAAACGCTCTGTTTTTTCCACCGAGATGCCTGTAACCGTCCAGGAGAAACAAAATGGCGGTGAAAGTGGGCCGCGGCAGGTGTGCCAATAGAAAACCGCGACAACGTCCAAAGCGGCATCCCGTTGGCCCCTTTGATGCCGCAGATTGAAATACATAGCGACCGGCGCTACCTTTCCTGGTATTTATCACGAGAACCAGGGGGTCCCCGGAACAGAAATCAGGATGGTTCAATCTCTGGGGACAGGGGGGTGGTGCAGGGGTTGGACTGCTCTGTTAAGTGATCTTACCTGATGGAGTAAGAATTCTGTGTTTATTGTATGGCTGAGTCCCCACTGACGCGCTTCGAGCATGAGCGCCGGGTGTCCTGCAACTTGCGGACGCGCGAGGGGGGGCGCAATTGCGGGCTATCGAGCAAGCGGGAAGGTTGAAATTTTTTTTTTACAAGAGCGCCGAGCGTGTGTGCGTGAGCGGGAACATGCATATATATATATATATATATATATATATATATATATATATATATATATATATATATAAATATATATATATATATATATATATATAAAAATATAAAAATATATATATATATATATATATATATATATATATATATATATATATATATATATATATATATATATATATGCATGTAACCGCTCCAAGCGCCACCCGCTCAGCGAGCTCAGCGCCAGCAGGGATTCAGCCTAAGGTTTGCTGAATTTGGGGTGAGCTATAAGGAAAAGGAGTAGTTTAGTGGTAGGAACACTGGTTTGGATCCCAGAATCAGCTCTCCTTGGGTATTGGGTAGGTTTGGGTGCATCAGTTTATCTCCCTGAGCCTCAGGCACTGGAATTAGATATATTCGTCGGGACAGTGGAGGTTGCAGTGCCCATGACTATTTAACCCCCCCCCCCCCCCCCCATTTGTTTTACCAAAATGGGAATCAGGGTGTCCCCAGCGCTGAGATATTTCAGCTCCGTTGACCCAGTGGTTCGCGAGGTACTTAGTAGCTGTTACAGTCCCCTCCAGAATAAACACAATAGCGGTTTCAATCTTCCGCGTCATGGGGCCAAATGGAAGCTGCATCATCATCCATTCTTCCTATTGGCCCACGTGACAGTGGGGGGAGAGCATGGTGAGGGGGAGAGCATGGTGAGGGAGGGAGAGCATGGTGAGGGGGGGAGAGCACGGTGAGGGGGGGGAGAGCATGGTGAGGGGGGGAGAGCATGGTGAGGGGGGAGAGCATGGTGAGGGGGGGAGAGCATGGTGAGGGGGGAGAGCATGGTGAGGGGGGGAGAGCACGGTGAGGGGGGAGAGCACGATGAGGAGGGAAGAGCACGTTGAGGGGGCAGAGCACGGTGAGGGGGCAGAGCATGGTGAGGGGGGGGAGAGCATGGTGAGGGGGGGAGAGCATGGTGAGGGGGGGAGAGCATGGTGAGGGGAGCAGAGCATGATGAGGTGGGAAGAGCATGATGAGGGTGGAGGAGCATGGTGAGGGGGATAGCATGGTGGGTGGGGGAGAGCATGGTGAGGGGGCAGAGCATGGTGAGGGGGCAGAGCATGGTGAGGGGGGAGAGCATGGTGAGGGGGTGAGCATGGTGAGGGGGCAGCGCATGAGGGGGGAGAGCACGATGAGGGGGGAAGAACACGGTGAGGGGGAGAGCACGGTGAGTGGGGAGAGCATGGTGAGGTGGGAGAGCATGGTGAGGGGGAAGAGCATGGTGAAAAGGGGACAGCATGGTGAGGGGGAGAGCATGGTGAGGGAGGAGAGCATGGTGAGGGAGGAGAGCGAGAAGGGGACAGCATGGTGAGGGGGAGAGCATGGTGAGAGAGGAGGGCATGGTGAGGTCGGAGAGCATGGTGAGGGAGGAGAGCATGGTGAGGGAGGAGAGCATGGTGAGGGGGGATAGCGTGGTGAGGGGGGATAGCGTGGTGAGGGGGGATAGCGTGGTGAGGGGGGGAGAGTGTGGTGAGAGCATGATGAGGGGGGAAGATCATGGTGAGGTCGGAGAGCATGGTGAGGGGGAGAGCGTGGTGAGGGGGAGAGTGTGGTGGAGGTGGAGCATTGTGAGGGGGAGGGGCGACTGTGGCGAGGGGGGATAGCGTGGTGAGGGGGGGAGAGCATGGTGAGGGAGGAGAGCATGGGGAGGATGGGAGAGCATGGTGAAGGGGGGAGAGCATGGTGAGGGGAGAGAGCATGGTTAGGGGGGGAGAGCATAGTGAGGGGGGCATGGTGAGGGAGGGAGAGCATGCTGAAGGGGGAAGTGCATGGTGATGGGGTGAGCGGGAGAGCGTGGTGAGGGGGGGAAAGCATGGTGAGCCTCGTGAGGGGGATAGCATGGTGAGGGGGAGAGCATGGTGGGGGGGAAGAGCATAGTGAGGGGGACAGCATGTGAGGGGGTAGAGCATGGTAAGGGAGAAGAGCATAGTGAGGGAGAGCATGGTGAAGGGGTGAGCATGGTGAGCGGGAGAGCGTGGTGAGGGGGGGAAAGCATGGTGAGCCTCGTGAGGGGGATAGCATGGTGAGGGGGAGAGCATGGGGGGGGAAGAGCATAGTGAGGGGGGAGAGCATGTGAGGGGGTAGAGCATGGTAAGGGAGAAGAGCATAGTGAGGGAGAGCATGGTGAGGGGGTGAGCATGGTGAGCGGGATAGCGTTGTGAGAGGGGGAGAGCATGGTGAGGGGGGAGGCATGGTGAGGGAGGGAGAGCACGGTGAGGGGGGTGAGCCTCGTGAGGGGGATAGCATGGTGAGGGGGAGAGCATGGTGAGGGGGTAGAGCAGGGTGAGGGGGTAGAGCAGGGTGAGGGGGTAGAGCATGGTGAGGGAGAAGAGCATAGTGAGGGAGGGTGAGCATGGTGAGAGGGGAGAGCATGGTGAGGGGGGAGAACATGGTGAGGGGGGGAGAGCATGGTGAGGGGGTGAGCCTCATGAGGTGGAGGGGAAAGTGGGGTGAGGGGGGAGAGACAGCATGGTGAGGGAAGAAAGAAGAGAGCGTGGTGAGGGACGGGGGAGAGCACAGTGAGGGGGAGTGAGAGAGGATGTTGAGGAGGTGAGAGAGCATGATGAGAGGGAGGGGAAGAGCACAGTGAGGGGGAGAGCAGTGAGGGGGAATGAGAGAGGATGTTGAGGGGGGAGAGAGAGCATGGTGAGGGACGGGGGAGAGAGTGTGGTGAGGGACGGGGGAGAGAGAGCGTGGTGAGGGACGGGGAAGAGAGCATGGTGAGGGACGGGGGAGAGAGAGCGTGGTGAGGGACGGGGGAGAGCATGGTGAGAAAGGGGGTGCGAGCATCGTGAGGAAGGGAGTAAAGGGTGAATGGGGGCCCAGTTCCTATACTTACACTGGGGCCCACAATTCACTTATTCCGCCCCGGAGAATAAACACCTGTTACTCTTAGGCTACGCTTATAGTAAGCGCGACACGATGGCAGCGACCAAAAATTTGGAAGCCGAGAAAATTGGATTTTTCAGAGGCTGTCGCCACATGTGACAGCCTCTGAACCAATCAATGGCCAGGTCGCCAGCGTCGTCGCAGAAAATGTTAAATTACAACTTTCGCGGGTGGCGGCGGGTGATGTTTTTCAAGATTTGATCTTTCCATAAACAGTTACATACAAATAAGGACAAGCACGCACAGATACAAAGAAGCCATGAGACTTTACAATCTGGAGCGAGTGAACCACAATATGTGGTGTGGAAAGCTCTGTACACTATCATGTCATCTATGAAGAACTCGAATGTTGATCCGCTAAAAGGTATCACAACCTGCAACAAATCTGGTCTTCTCCAGCAGCAACACGGCTACTGAAACATGGAAGTAACTCCTCTGATGAAACGTTTGCTAACGTTCTGCGTCAGGATCTACAGTACATTACAGTACAGAGTGTTTTGATTCCATTCCTGACACACAAAGCAGTTTTGTTTCACATGACACGACTTCAATGCTTTCCAGATGTGCCGGGCCAGTTGTGTGTGTGTTGTTTGTCCTCACTGCCTTAAACTCCTAATGTCACATTCGACTGTACCGGGAATTATCTGTACTGATTAGATGGGCTATTATGACAATAGCAGTCAGCAACTGTAATTACTGCTGGGGGAATTAAATCAGCAAAATGTGAAATCTTATATGTTTTTTTTTTTTTTAGTAAATCATTTGTCTAGAATTAGATAATACTTACTGCATTTATAAACAACATAAACTCAATGCCATTGTAATGAGTTTTAAAGCATCTTTTGATTTCAGGTTTCGCCCACCTCCCAAGCAGTGCAAGATTTTTGCAACACTTTCCTTTTTGGCATAATTTGTTGCCAATGTTCCCAGCAGTTTGATCTGCAAATGGTAACCAGAAATAATGCTACCGTAGTAATGTAATGATATGTTGTAGCTGCTGAGTTTCACTGACCGAAGCAGCCATTATGGTAGTCACACACTCAGGATTTTTACAGATTTGCAGTATAACAGGAGCACCAAACGATTGCCAGCTTAGGGAAGAATGTAGAATTATACTATACATTGTCACGTGCTTCACATAAACAAATTAGAAGTTACAAGGGGGGATGTAGTATTACTGCTTTAAAACCACAGTCTGGGCTGATAACCTTTTCTTTCTATTTCTTTTTTTGGGGAGGGGTTCTAATATGGTGTAATTAATATATTTGGCCAATTACCTGCAACTGCTTATTGAGCAGTCTGTGGGAGGGAAGCCCCTCCTTCTTCTAGGTATATAATCTCCTAGCAAGGTCCTTGTATTTCACTATTCACTTTACTTGCAGCCATGTGAGTATCTGTACTGGTATATACCAGTGTTTGACTGCACTATGTTATATAAGCATATGCTTGGTTATATTAACCCTTTCACATAACATTAGTATGCATTTAGCGTAGGGACCTGCTATAGAGACTTACCTTGACGTTGGTTAGCAGGCTTGCCATTATTTGATCAAAGGATGTAACCAAAAGTCTCCTTTATCTTATAGATTTTCACTATATATATATATATATATATATATATATATCCCCATTTATTGCTATCCCAAAGGAAGAAGCGCAATAAAAGGGGGGATGTAGTATTACTGCTTTAAAACCACAGTATGGGCTGATAACCGTTTTTTTCTATTTCAATTTTTTTGGGGAGGGGTTCTCTGTTCAGGAAATATAAGGATTTTAAATATTACGAGTCTGGAAGGATAACATTCAGCTTTACCCAGAGTCCAGTGCAGTCTAACGGTTACTATGGCAACCTAAAAAACTAGAGCGTAAGAAAATCAACACTAAAGAAACATTTAGTTTTTTTTATTAAAAGAGCGTCGAAATGCTCAGGGGGCAATATGCTAGCATTGCAGGGGTTACAGCCTTCTGAGGTGGGGGAGAGTGCTACTTACAGTCATTTTCAACAACTAGAATAGCGTAGTTCTACTCAATATGACTATATTTTCTCAGTCAGGACCCAGAATATACAAAGATGCTCTAAAAGGCTCATTATTCATGGGAGGAAATACACACATTTAAACAAAAATCCCTTATGTCCAACTCCTCATGGCATTAGTTCAAGGGACAACCCCGCCTAGGACCAAAGGGTACTAATGTTTAACAAGTTATGTCTGGGTAATCGATGTCTTTTTAATTTTTTTAAACAAAATCAGTAACCTATAAAAAAAAAATTGTTAGTTACTAAATATGGTGATTAAAGACTTGGGGGGAGGGGGGAGAAAGGAGAGTTGGATTTCCTCTGACTGCTCCCTTATGTCAATCAAGAGTTTGCACAGGCAAATCCAACTCTCTCCCCTCTCATTTTTGTTGGGTCTCTCATAAGGACAGGATGGGCAAGGGGTAAAAAAAAACCTCTTGATTGACTAAATTCTATATACTCGGACGTGGCTGTTTTCGGCAGTAAATCCCCATTGACTTAAATGGGGATTTGTAACCGAAAAACGGCTCGATGGCCGTTTCAGTTACGGTATATAGAATATATAGAATATACTCCTAAAACTCCACCAGGTGCACTGCAGCAACAGTAACTCGTCCGAAATAAAAACCGCCTGACTTTCAGCAAGGGAAAACAACAAGCGCTAACGAGAAGTAGCCACATTGCCCAGGCTTGGAAGAAATCCTCTTCAGTAATGTTACCACTGAATAGAAGTACATTGCGGTAGCTCTCCTAATGGAGTTTTAATGTTGGTAATAAAGGTACTGCTGTGTATTTTACTTTTAGTCCCCCTCTGGTACCGCTTTCTTACCACTATGCATTTACACACTTTGCAGCCTGTCATGTATGGAACATCTGTGAGCACGTGACCTGCATACGGGACAAGGGTTAATACACAGCTGAACCACTTTTCACTGTGCGCAAAGGTCCCTGAAATTAGTAACATCTCCCCTCAATCCGTCCCAATATAAAATATCTGTCCCAAACAGCACACTTGTGAGCACGTGACTTAGATATGCAACCAGGGTGAATACACACTGCTATTCTAGCCAACTCACATTTCTCCTCCGCAAGGTACTTTCAGTGAGTTAATATTTACTCTTTACTTGGTTGCAATAATACCCACTTCCACCACCAAAGAAATATGCAAATACAATCTAGATCTATCTGCCAGGGTCTACGGTCCCTGTTTATTAAAGAAAACCCTATGCATAAAAATCTGTTCTAGTAAAATGTGTCAGACAATGTAAGTTACTCTCTACAAAGCGTGCAACATTTCATACATAACCCAAAGCATTACTTATTAAAGATTGTTTTAATATACATAACAATGCTTTATATTATAGAAAAAAGATTTTGAAGTGTTACAATAAATGCAGACCAGTTTCTTAAACTAAAAGGATAAAACATATACGTGGAAATTCCTATACTTCACCAGGTCATAGGCTTTTCCCAGAGAGGTCACTGGCATAGGAAAGATGAGAACTCACGTTTCTAATCCCAAAACACCTCCTGTTGAATTCTAATTTCCATACTGTATTACCTTGGTGAGACTTATGAACTCTTTCTTCCTCATTGAAACAGAAGCCCACCTCTGTTGTAAATCAGCTCAGGCTGACAGTTTTAGGACTTGGAAAAAGAAAGCTCCTCTAAAAAGACATTTAAAATCTGACTGAATATATAAAAGACATCATAACTTTATTTCTATAATACTTAGACAGGCGCAGTTGTATCAATAGATTTTGAGTGACAAATGGATATCTGTCCCTTGCCACCTCTGAAACATCACGTGTTTGGCCTTATTCCATTCGTCTCCTTGAAACGATTACAAATAAACCTTATACAGAATAGGTGTCAGGTCCAGGATTCCATATCTTTTGAACAGTAGGGTTAATCATGCCCCTTGGCACTCTGTAGAACCCTTCCAGGAATGCTTTGAAAGTACCTTTAAAAGTGTCCTGTTTACTTGAGTGTAAGAAAGAGCCATAATATAGTCCCATCTCTGGCAAAATAGATGCCCGTATCTCTAGATTCTATCAGTCCCATATAACACAGGTCATGTCAAGGGTTTAACAGGCTATAAAAAAACATTTCTTTTGTATTTTTTTAGTCAAACTATAGCCACATTAACCCCTGAAGAACCAGATTGAGTAATATCCCCCGTCATTTTTATTACACAGTCTATATATTATAGCCATTTGAATAGCTGCGACTTAAACAACAATTTCTTTGGAGAAACACGATGGTTTATTTCAGCTCTGGGAACCTCTGTGCCTGAGATACTTACATGTAAAGGGACTGCCAGTATCGCTCTGCTGTTTAAAAGTCCAGTGGCACGAGGGCCAATAGGAAATTGCAACGTCATCCATTGTGGCTTCCTATTGGTCCGCGGGACCTTTAAGCCACCATATTGGATGCCCAGCCGGGGCTGCTACCAGTAACCCCTTCCAAGGTAGGTATCTCAGGAATCGGGAGGTTTCCCAGAGCTGAAATCATTGTGGTTCAGCTCCGGAGACCCCCTATTTGAAACATGGTCAAAAGGACGATGTACTGTCCGGTGGCAACATTACTGGTGAGGAGTTCATCCAAGTGACAGTGGTTCTTCTGCGTATCGTGAGGGCTTGCAATTGTATTTCCTCACTGAAAGTCAGGGCGGTTTCTATGTTTCATTCGTTTCCTTACAAACGAATGGCTTATTTTGTGTCTGGTTGCAGCCACTTCCAGCGTCACATTGCACAGCCATTACACCTCACACTAACGAGACCCAAAAGGTCGAAACAGCTGTCTGTGAGTAGGTTTGCTGCCCATGCACTACTTTCACCCAGGCTGTGCTGAAAAGCTGTGTAATACAGCATGCGTAAACTTATAGGGCTCCATATTAAAATGGAACAGAAGCAAAAAGTGACACTGAGTGCTCATTTGCATGTCAGTACCCAGAATCCCTTGCTGCAGAGGAAGCACCCTAAGATAGGGTGGCGCAAACTTTTTTCCCTTCCACCCCCCTGCCGGATGTCCTCCTCTCCGCGCACCCCCCTCCCTCCTCCTCCTTACCTTGATTCCCGGCGTCTGGGCGTCATGACATCACGTTGCCATAGATAGGTTCAGTACAGACAGAGGTAGATGCTGGCACAGTATTGGAGGTAACATTTTGAGATACATTAGTTGTGATTTAAAAGGATATACTGTATTATCAAAATGACCCTAGAAGAGAACGACCAAGTGGTAATTTGATCAAATAAGGTGTATTTTCAGACCACAAATGAAAACAGTAAAATGCTGTACATATAATAACAAAACAGTTTGGTGATATAAGCTTTCTATAATAGGATAGTTATTGGGTCATTATATAGTTCTCAAAGATTACTGTACAACAATCAATAGCAATTTTACAGATCTCTTGTCCATGAAAGCTAGTCCAATGAGTCCATAAATCAAAGTACATTTACATTTACCAGCAAATTCTTCCTTCACAAAATGTGATTAAATAAAAACAGTATGGTTAAATTGCTATACACAGTATACCTTTATCAATACATCTATAAATAATATACACACGCACATATCCATATGAACAGAACACTCGACTTTATGCATGAGGAACAAAATGGCTGCTCCGTGGTAAAAATACATACAAGTGGTTATACCGGCAAAGCCAAATATAAAGCTAAATACTAACGTTAGGAAGTAATATTGTAACAAGCACACGCTGTGACCACGTAATATTTGGAATCTACTGTATGGCACTACAAATGAATATATATAAGAGATATAAAAGGTACAGCAGCGAGTGGGTTAACTCCCAGGAGAGCAAAATGGTGTAGAGGAACCTCGCTAAACCTAAATCCTAATACTGGTGAAGGTTGGTTCTACCTAGAAGGCAACTGAGAGTAGTGGATTTGTGTAGGAATCTTATATACTGTACGGGGCACACCACAGATAGGTAAATATTCGACTTGAGATAATTAGTAGCAGGCAAAATATAGCTTTAATTATTAAATAAGAGCTATATTTAACTACTGCTAATTATCTCAAGTCAAATATCCGTGGTGTGTACCATATATAGGATTTCTTTCCCTGTGAATCTCTTTGGTACACCTGCATAACACCCAGGGGGTCTTCATTGCTCATTTCAAAGATCTATTAAAACCCCAAATGATGTGATCCCCCAATGAAGACAACAGCTTGACCGACAGGAGGTCAGCAGAACTCTCATCAATCTGATGCAAAGGATAATACAAATACATCACGTCACTCTAGGGGTCCAAGTTCTCATGTCTGGAGCCAGCGAAAAATGCAGAAAACAGGACAAATGACTGTTTCTTATACACAGTGTGTGTGTGTGTGTGTGTGTGTGTGTGTGTGTGTGTGTGTGTGTGTGTGTGTGTGTGTGTGTGTGTGTGTGTGTGTGTGTGTGTGTGTGTGTGTGTGTGTGTGTGTGTGTGTGTGTGTGTAGATGAACAGCCGGCACTCCAATATAGCTCATTTAGGTAGGTGCATGTCCCATAATAAGTAGATAAACATACGATACCGTAGCACCACCCTGAGGAAGGGCCCGTTAGTGGGTCCGAAACGTTGGTGATTTGTGTAATTTTTTCTACAATATATGTTAATTTTTCACAAACCTGAGTGCTGTTTGCTGATTCCCGTGCGAACGGTATTGTATGTGTGTATATATATATATATATATATATATATATATATATATAGCCAATAAATTATATCACTTGTGAGCACAGTCACATGTCTCAGACAGGTCTGCACCCCTGCCTTTCAACCATTATCACCTAGCATACAGTGCTCCCACTGCAGCAAGGGATTCTGGGAAATGACATGCAAATGAGCACACGTGTCACCTTTTGCCTGGAATATCTATACATATGGAGCCCATTAAAGCAGATGCATCGCCGTTAACGGCGAACAAACGTTTCGGGACCTTCGTCAGGGGAAGGAAACGTTGGTTCAATGTGCAAGTATCTTTTATACAAAAAAATCATCTTCTCATACCCACTGAGTGCTGTTGCCTTCTTACCTTCGCTGGTAACGTATGATATATATATATATACATATACACACACACACACACACACACACACGCAGATACATACACAGATCAGAAGTAAGCCAGCAATATGAAGGATTTAGCAAAAAAAAAAAATAATAATTGGCTAATTGTCAAGACGTTGATCCACTTTTTAATAGATATCTTTTAGTCCTGGCTCTTCTGTTCAACATTTGCAATCCAGCTGTGCACTCAGGTAGTATGTCTATGTTTTTGTGAGTGCTCACCTACCCATGTAACTAACACACACACACAGAGTAAAAAGAACTAGCTGGGAAAGAGAGAACACAAATAGCCAGTAGTGCAGACAGATAACTTGTAAAGTAATGCAACTACTGTATAGGGTATTCAGACTTGTTTTCTCAATACAGATAAAGTACAGTGAAATGTATGATATATAATACAAAGCTTGAAAGGTCCAATGACCCAGGTGAGCGAGACTTGCAGGTAACGGAGCACAGAAATGTTAGATGTTCTGTAAAAAAATGATTGAATTTGTGAAAACATTACTGCTAAAGATGGCTTACACAGGCTTTCAATGACCGGGACTCCGTTCAAATGAAATGACCTAGATGTCTTCTCCAGATTAACTTGTCATCCACGTGCGAATAAACGGTGACAACGCTTCCCAATTTCCGCCACTGTTTTGCAAGTAACGTGTAATCTTTTCCACATCTAAATTCTCTGGCATTTTTTTTTTTTACCGTTAGGAGCGTTTCACGTTAAATAGCCCAGCTGCAGATTCTCGTCGCAAAAAGCACAATGACAAATCCCACTAAATATACAATTGCTACACTTTTTTTTGTTTGGGCTGCTTAATAACTCATACTTACTACAAGTGCTGGAATGATTCTGCGGTGATTACAAAGTTGCATTGATTTGGCCTGATGTAAGGGTCAATTCTATATATTCCTAAGCAGCCGCATAGGCCGTTTTCGGATAAAAATGCAGCTCAACCCCCTTATAACGCTATGCTTGGGGTCCATAGAATGACATTGCGTTATAAGCGGATCGCGTTAGAAATAATGTACAATTCTATGCATTGTACAATAAAGTACTTAAGATAACAATAATCGTGTTGTAAAGTATGCATACATACGTAAATTGGGAGCCACACTTGCAACGCGTTATAAGCGGATTCGCGTGGTAACGGATCTCGTTATAACGGGGTTGAGCTGTACCCATTGACTTTAATAGAGATTTTTGCCAAAGTCTCTTTCGGAATATATAGAATTGACCTCTTAGACGTTACTGTCGGACATGGCCAAGGTCATCATTTCCTATTCTGTAGCAATGCAGCACTTTCTGCCATAAGAATTGCATATTGACTATGGAAGTCGGGTGGAGAAAGCGAGAAAGATGCTGGACTGGCAAGATTAGGCTTTGACCCCTTCACTCAGCATTTTAGGATGACAGCCAAAATAAGGCAATTAAAATAACAACAAAAGGATAGCTGCATAACAGACAGCTCGTGACCTGTGGTGCATGAGCCCAACCTTCTATAGGGCTCGATCTAATCAAGAAAGCCAGCACGCAGGAGGCTACGTTTCCAGGTTCAATGAAATCCATACATACTTTGCATTGCAATATTGTAAAGGTAAAATAAGAATACACTACGAGATATTTAGCGTTGTTTAATTAATAGTCTTATGGAAAAATAACAGTAAGTGCACTTGGCAGCTGTAATTGGCTAGTTTAAGCTTAGTCATATGCAAATCAGATGCTAACGAACTGTTACCCTAACATTGCAGGTGCAATAAACTCTGTTAATGTTAGCGAAAAGGAAACAAACGTTACGATACTGCACCGACACACTTTATTCGAGCAAATACCCAGTATGTACCTGGCAGATACCTGGAATGCGCCGCTCCTCACCTCTGACAAGCCCCGTTGCGTTTGCCTTCCCAGCCTGGGTTCATGCCTGGCTGACGGGCGGCTGATCTGTTAAATGATAATGATTAGGATTTAATAGGCTGCAATGCTTCGCGTGTCTACCAGATGGCATAAATTCATGAATTGTAATGCAGTATATATATATATATACTGTGCAGTATTGCAGCCAGCGGGAATAAAATGCTTCAATCCCTGCCTGGAAAATAACGCAATGCACTCGGGCAGAAAACAGTCACAAACCTCAATACACCCGGGTATACTGCTGCGGCCGAGTTTATTAGAGCATTTACCCGTTCTCGGCCGCAGCAGTAACCTGGCGCGTGCCGGAGGGTGCCGGGCGCGCGCCGAAGCAGCGGAAGAGCGCCCTCCGATCGGGGCGCTCTCCCTCCCGCTGCCGGGTCCGCCGGGTCCCCCGGAACCCCCTGCCGCCGTCCCCCACATCGCGGGACACCAGGGCTCCCTCGGGGAGCCCTGGACGCGCGTGCAGGGGGCCCAGGCTCACGATGACGCGTGACCGCGCGTCACCGAGGGGCGGCCACTAGCAAGCCGGGAAATCTCCCGGCTTGCGGTACCGGCCACACTTTAATAAAGTGTGTCGGTAGTGTACCCGAATTCGTGGGACTAGCCGAGCTCGAATAAAGTGTGTCGCCAGTGTAAATAGGTCACACCAAAACCTGCCGTTATTTCCACCCAGACTATGATTAACTTAACGTTATTTCAAAGGATTCCCTATGTAACACCCCTACCTCCCCCCCCCCCCCCGGCTGCAGGGATAGTGTGTACATATAATATTGACATAAATTAAACAGTCTTTTTGCCTAGACAGGGTTTTGTACCTGTACCAAGGTGTGTGTTAGCCCAGTGGTTACTTGTCTTCTCAGGGTATCCTTGATGGTATCCGTGCCAAGGCTGTAGTTGTGGAGTGATCAAATAAAATACAAAAGGCGCCAGGAACTTTTAACTGGATCTTTATTGGTCAGTAGCAGCATTATTCATCAGGACAGGTTTTCAGCATTTACCCAATGCAGCATTTATAATCTCCCACTGGTAGAAGTCCATTTCTGATCCCAACATAAATATGGAAATGTAACCCAGAATAGATCCACCTCAGGACCCTACACCTGAAACTGGACATGGGTCAACACACACCCAGGACCCTGCTTAAGCCTGGGACAGGATTGCTTTATACAGCAATGTAGCCTTCTTTCAGCATAGGCATTACAGGAATCACATATTAGGCATTCTTCACCATGAAGGCTGTATATAGAGAGGCTTTCCTCTTTCACCCATCTGTGACATAATAACCCTTATTCCTGTTATTCTAGGGCCCTATTATTGAGAAAATACTACCCTTGCCTGGAAAATAATAAAGTTGGCTGCTCCTCACCCCACAGGCCAGGTGGACCTGGAGAACCCCCCTTGATGGGTATAACGTTGGGGTGTGGATGATGATAGGATTCTCGGAGGCTGATCTTTGATGGTAAAATCCTCCTGGGGGTCTGAATTAAAAGGGTGGATCCCCACCTTTTATATCTAGTGAGTGGCATTTATTCTGCCCTCAGAAACTGGGCGGATTAAAGATAGTTGCATATCACCCATCCTGACATGTGACCCTCCAGCACTTTCCAGGCATCACCAGGCCTTGTTGTTTATCTTTATGCCACATTAGGCAATCTTATGTATAAAATATGAAACCCTGCCCCCTTTCATTTCATTGTATATTGTATTTGTGATACTATGAAAGGGAGGATGCATTAAGGCATTTAATGAACCACACCCACCCACCCTGTTCACATTTGTGATGTCACCACAATTAGCCAATGAGATACAATTAAGAGGGAGGGCTTTAGGGTATATAATATCAGACCAAGCAGCCATTAGACACTCCTGACGAAGTCGTAAGAGATAACGACGAAACGCGTTGAGTGTTCCAGCCTACCAACATCCAAGAGAAGAAACACAAAGGACCCACTTCTACCACCAGATCCGGTGGTTCTCGGCGCACCGGAAGTGACGTAACGGGAGCCCCGGTGTGGATACCAGTGTTTCCAGGGGAGCGGAGGAGTACGAGCAACCCAGGGGATCGCGACCCCAGGGATATCCGTTTTCCGCTTTCCATTACTGCATTCCTCGACTGTACCTGCATTTGTATATTCCCTATTAGATTTTTTTACCCTCTACACTATATGGTCTCTCATTTTTTCTTCCTTGGAGGTGGTGGCTGGTGGCTGCTGCATCACACAGGGCACATCCACCCCTTAAGTTGGATGACTGCGTGATTTTGATTACTTAAATGTGAGTAGTCAATTTTGACTTAGGTTGCACCCATTCACTGTTAAACATTATTGCACTATGTAATGTTTTCTTCTATTTTATGACTACGAGACAAGCTCCCCTGACCTTTTGAAAGATCACCAGGCCCATGCCTGGAAGTGAAACAATATGGGAACAGACTCGCATGCCTAGCCTGGTAAGACATGAACCCTGGCACTGCCTGCAGTTACCAGGGCTGACATGCAGGGCAGGGGGGATATTTTAGCAGGGTGCTACACCTAGAAAGACAAATACATGTTAAAGCGGCACTCCAGGTTACAGCTGAGGTTTATTATTGATTTATTTTATTTATAGGATTGAAACGGGGGGTCTCCGGAGAGCTGGGAACCCCCTACTTCCCGAGATACTTACCTCCGTAGGAGGGTGTCGGTATCTCTACAGGTAGCAGCTTTTACGGGGCTTTTTTGGGCTAACATAATGGTGGCTAAAATAATCCATGTCTTGGTGGCCACTAGGAATCCGTGACATCACCCCTTCCTATTGGCCGCATGACAAAAGACATTTAAGCACAAAGGCGATATCGGCGCCCCCTACGGAGGTCGGTACAGTATCTCGGGAAGCAGGGGGTCCACGGAATAGAAATGAGCGCAGTTCAGCTGCGGAGACCCCCGGCTTCAATCCTATTACTGAAAAAAATAAAAAAGACATTAACTTCTTTAAAGTTAAAGTAAACAATGGTACCCTAATAGTCTTTTGGTCTGAAACTTAACACTTTCTATTAAAATAGGTATAAGTGTCAGAGCAAGATATTATAAATAATATAGCATTAATAACACGTGTTACACGTTTGGTGTAGTACTGCAGTGCGTTATTTGTAATGCACGTAACATTTTTCCTAATGCGCATTGTACTGCTTAGTGCGTCTCTGTGCTATTAACGTGCCCGCTTCCTCTAATACATTTACTGCTACGATACTGCTTTTGGTGACGGACATTGTTTTTGCCTATAATTAGCGTGGTGGATACCCGTTAAACTCAGGGAAAATAGCATCTGTTACCTATTTAGGTAATCTGATGTTATTTGCCCTGATTTGGGGGCGTTTAGTGCACCTGGCCCTGTGGGTCCTACTTAATAAACTGCGAGCATGGTATTTCCGCATGGAAACATTTCTTGCTTTATCCTATTCAATAAACAGTTCTTGGGATGTGCAAACGATAATGGCAAATTAGGTCCCAATTCGGTCCCGGCGGTGCAGATCTGTGCAGGACGCACATTGTGTATGCAAAGGAAGATACATTGCACACTGAGGTGTCATACAATAAGCTGCAACATTGCATTTCACATGGGAAATCTCGCCTCCCCCAGGTATGTGAGGTCGTGACACCTTGTGCCGCTGGAAGTAAATGGGCCGTAAGGTGTCTTCTGGCACCAGGAAATATCTTGTGGAGTAGAAGCACTTTGTAACAGGGTTGCCACCTTCTACTGAAGGCCAACCCGGAGGGGGGGAAAAAAATCCCTTACTTGGTGCGGCGGCGTGTCTCGGCATCCTGCTGCACTTTCCCCCTCCAACTGCAGTGAACATGGCTGCACGGCCATGGCAACCGGACGCTATGCGACATCATGACGCTACGCGGCGCTGAGTTGCCATGGCAATGTGGTGCCGCGTAGCGTCATGGCGTCACATAGGGTCTGGTTACCATGGCAATTCAGCGTCAAGCCATGTTCACTGCAGTTGGAGGGGGGAAATTGCAGGAGCATAACGGAGAATGCCGCAGGCGCCGCCGCAGCACATCGCACCCCACCACCACCCGGAGATTGACGACGGCAACCCATAGCCCGGAGGTAAGTGCCCGAAACCCGGAGTCTCCGGGTCAAACTCGGACAGGTGGCAACCCTGCTTTGTAAATATGGGACAAAATGCCTACATTAGGAAGCAGGTGAGATATTGATGATCCGAGCCCAATATGTTCAGATGCTCAATGGAAATGCTGAACAGGGGGGTAGAAGAGCACACAGAATCCCCTAATAGTGTAAAACCTTTTTAATTGTCTGAATGGTGTAAAATCAACAAAGGATGCAATTACCAAATAAAAACTACAAAACAGCATGTAAAGGGTTACCCCAGCGGGAGGGTAAAGGTGGTGCACCAGGAAGCATAAATCCAAGCGAGAAAATTCATGAGCTGTTGTATCATTTAATGAAAGCCGCCCGGTCTTTGTCCACATTTAGGTCATGGGGTACTAGAGTATTCAATATATGTGTTCAAAATGTTTCCTGATGGCAACGTTTTAGATAGAGCCGTTGGGTGTCGGCCAGCAAGGATTAACGAGCTCAGCTGAGTGTTTGGTTTAAAAGGTGAGCGGCGTACAGCCCACAGTCTCTCACAGACAGACAGAGAGAGGTGTGTGTGTTCCAGGCAGAGGGACACCATGTACTTTGTGTTTCTGAACTTGGGCTGAGAATAAGCTCTATTTTGTGTTGCTGAACTTTGGCTGAATAAAAGCCTATGTTTACTTTTTCAAACGCAAGTCTCCTGTCGTTATCTCTGCATGCATAGCCTACAGTCAGAAATAACTCCGGTGGCGCTAAAGGGGCATTTTAGGATCCCACCATGCTGGTATTGGCACATCACCTTTCACAATACCCTACGTTCCGGTTTTTATCTTTCTGTGCTTTCTCTCTTTTTATCACATTGGTTTCTTCTTGGTGTATTTACTTTTGTATCCCCAATCCCTCTAAAGAAGATTTGGTTCACCTTCTCAGACTTTCACTCATCCAAAAAGAGTATTCATGTCACATAACGTGGCTAAAAATAGTGCTTTTGTGTGATTGGAAAATAACTTGATAAACATATATAACTCAAATGATGTAAAAATGTATACAAGTGTTTTGGTTCCTGCAACAGCTGCCCCAACATCTGGTGCCCAGGTGGAGGATGTGACAGCTTATGTCACACAGGAGGCATCGATCATCCTTGTACCAGCCACTGTGCAAGTATCGGTACTCACTGAATTCTTCCAAACACCACACAGCTTATGTATTAGTGATGTTCACATGTCCCACACTTAATGGTTTATGGTTTAGCTCTGTAGATGGGAAACATGGACATCATTCAGTGTCTACGCAATTTGTCAAATATATACCGTGACATCCAAAAACACAGCAAGAACTAGCTGTTGACATCTACAAAGGTCGCTTATGGACCTTTGCTACAGATTTTAAGTTATCTAGATATATGTGTTTGCTGAAGAGGTCACACAAGTTTTGAATTATCTGGAAACCACCATGTTAGGTAATTAAATCCTATACCAGGAATAATAACAACCCTGAACATCAGGGAAGTTAACAGGTTTATATGAGGGCATGGTAAGAGTCTGGAAGGTCTAAGTCTTCACCAACCTGACTTTCCATGGCAAGAATCACATACATGTTGTTGTCCGTGGAATAATTCAGTATTTTTTTTATTCCAATCTGTTTAATAATAATACTATTTGTGTCTTATAGATCATGGAGAATGTATGCAGCACAGTACATAGACTTTGCAGATATATGTCCTTGCGCCAAAGAGCTGAGCATCTAATTTTCGTGGGAAACAAATATATAGAACCTGCGCTCCTTCCTTTATGGAGTAAGCAGCTTTTAAAAAGATCGGCTTTATATTGATGGAAAACACATGTAATTTTCGTGCCTGAGGCTCAGAGAAATAAAGTGACATTACCAAGTCACACAACAGCTAGCACTGGAAATCAAACAGGGTTCACCCGCTTCAATGGCGTGGCATTGCCACAGAGCTACGTCTTCACGGGTAGGATCAAAAATGCTCTGCCAATCATCCAAATTCAAACATGCATATGTAATTATTTGTATGTGGATTTTAAATGACAAATTTGACATTTCACAAATATTAAAAAACAACTATGTAATAATTATAATAATAAATAACTTTATTTCATATCACACTTTTCTACCAATGGGACTCAAAGCACTTCACAATGACAGTATAGCGCTCAGTACACAGCACATACAGCACAGTGGGACATTTTTACAGACAGTCCCTGCCCCGTTGAGCTTATGTTTTGGGTGCCTGACGCACAAGGAGACAAAGTGACTTGCCCAAGATTACAAGGAGTTGACACGGACATTGAACCCGGTGATCAAACTCAGTGTCCTTGTTTACAGAGTTGACTCACTGAGCCACTCCTTCTCTATACTGATGTAGCATGACTTACTGTGGCCGTTGTCGCAGCCGCCTGCTATCGCCCGCAAATCGTGATGATCGCAGCCCAGGCGGACTTACGCTGCGGTGGGTGGGGGTCCAGTACACAGGCATGGGCTCTCCCACAGCGTGATCGCACAGTGGACTGTTACTTGCTTGTCCATGGTGCTGGGGACAGTAAGTCTTACTACATATGTACATACAGTACATACAGTACATACATGATCTGTAAAGATGTTAGATATTTAAGCATGATAGCTGTGTATATACCTTTAGAACACACAAATATTAAGCATGTATGTCTTTATTTATATAGCGCCATTAATGTACACAGCGCTTCACAGCAGTAATATTACGTACAGTATTTGACATGGGTAGCATATTCCCAAGAGTGCTGTTTATTTTATCCATTATGTTTTGTGAGCGCTGCTCTCTTTGGTCTATGTTTGGATAAAATACCTGTGTTCAAATAGCCAAAGCAGAGTAACAGCCCTGTAAACCACTTATACAGCTGCTTAAATAGTGGCTCTAAATAGCAGGTACTGTACAATTTGTAGAGCGGCACTCAGTTTATGGGGGGAAATAAACCTTAAAATTAAATTGGACTACTTCATGGCATTATACTGTATTTCCAGTGCTTTAAAAAAAAAATGAGGTGCCGAAACTCAGGGCTGCAGACAGATTTCCTGCCCCTCCTCCCCAGTGTCGGCAGCCCTTGCGAGACCCTCACTTCTCTCTCCCCCCACACACCTCTCTCCCACGCCTACCTCTCTTTCTCTCCCCCACCTCTCTCACACCCCCACCTCTCTCTCTCCCATACACCACCTCTCTCTCCCATACCCCACCTCTCTCTCTCTTCCATACCCCCACCTCTCTCTCTTCCACTCAATAACCCCTCTCCCCCAATACAGATAACCATCCCATCTCCCCAATACTGTACACATACTAACCCCCCCACCCAAATACACAACTCCCCAAAAACACACATAAACCCCAAATACACCTAACCCCAATACACATATATCCCACTTCCCCACAATACACATAACCCATCTTCCCCCATAACTAACACACACACCGGTCACTTATTGTAGAAACCTGTTGCTTGACACATATGCTTAGATTACTACAGCCATTACCAGCCTTAGAAAACAAAGGGATGCTTATTATTCTGCCAATAGCTTCTTCTTTATAAACTCCATTACTAATGGGGAGGTTTGCTGTTAATAACTGTAAAAGCTATGTGTATTAAAATAAAAATCTATCACCTTTGTAACCAGTCTGTTTCTACCTACAGTTTACAGATATATACATACACAAATATAATTGTGTCCCTTGTTTTGTGTTGTGCTTTCATTATCTCTGCAATAATAAATATTACATGTTTGTTTTAACCTAAAACACCATCTCAAATTCTTCACTAACAGGGTTGAGAGTGCAATCAGAGCAGTGATCTTGCTCTTGTGCCATTACCGAAAATACGTCTACGACCTTTATCTTACTATTTCACAAATATTTTATAATAATAACTTTATTTCATATATCTCATCACAATTAAGACTATAGCGTGCGGCACACAGTATATAGGAATTTTTACAGACACAGTCCCTGCCCCGTGGAGCTTACAATCTATGTTTTTAGTGCACAGGGAGATAAAGTGACTTGCCCAGGGTCAGAAGGTCAGAAGGAGCCGACGTGGGGAATTGAAGCAAGTTCCCCTGATTCAAACTCGGTGTGATTGTTCTTACTCACTGAGCATGTCTATACCAGACCGCGAGCCGCTCACTGCATATTGCTCAGGAACACCGTTGTGTTTTGTGACATCACAGAGATGCCAAATGGATGACCTTCTGCTCCTTGTGAGCTGCAAGGAAGAATTTGAATATAATAATGTGAAGTGGTCCATTTTATATAAAGCAATAAAAAAAAAGTCATTATTTCTCTTATCACCTTGAGTGCTACTCAGCCTCGGGGCACGGGGTGCCTTTCTATTTGGCTCTATATCCTACCTATATATATGCACAACTACTTACATCTTACATTCAACAAGCAGGCTGCTAGAATCACCAGGTTTAGCAGAAGAAGTGTTCAACTGCTTCATTAAACGAGTAAAACAATGTAACCTCCCCAATGGCTAATCATGGGATTAGAATGCGCCCGTCTTATTGAAGTGACAAAAGATATTAAGAACAGTCCTGCCGTAAAGGCTGCAAACAGATCTTGTGATCATTCACCAAGAGACATATGCTTAGTTTACTGAATTGTAAAGGAAAATGTAACATGTAATGTGGCAGCAAGAATATACATTGCAAATCACAACTTTATTGAATTGCTAAGATTTCCAATATCTATGCTGGCATATCCTGGCTGATCTAATACAAGCACATACTGTACGGTGTGCATTTTATGGAAAGTTTGTTTTACTTTTTGGCGCTGAAATTGACGCACAAAAATCTTTGACATATAATCTTAGTAGTGTACATACAGTAGACCCCCATTATTTTTTGATAGATAAATATTGTAGTTTTTTTACTGCAGCAGAGAGATATATGAGCCGCCGAGAGTTTACAATTTAGTATGTGTCTCCAGTCCTTGAGGTGACGGTAGAAAAGTGATATTAAAGCAGCAATACTACATTCTCACTGTTTTTTCCTTTTAATATGTAAAGCGAGTGACAATGTATAATTCTAGATTCTGACCTAAACTGGCCATAGTTTGGTGCTCCTGTTATAAATGTAGAAAAATCCTGATTGTGTGTCTAACATAATGGCCGCCTTCCACTTTCAATCAATCCTTCAGTCAGTGTAACTCAGTAGCTACAATGTATCCTGGTATTACTAAGGTAACATTGACTAATGTTACAGATCAAGCTGCTGGGAACATTGGCAACAAATGATCACAAACAGGAAAGTGTTGCAAAGGTCTTGCACTGCTGGGGAGGTGGGCTAACCCTGCTATAGAAATCTAAGGATGTTCAGTATATTAAACCTCACAAAAAATGTCGATAAGAGTTGCGCTAAAATAAAAAACGGTGTGTGTGCCGAGCAAACACATTTTAAGTGAAACTTCTTTGTCTTTTGTCACACACATTGTATTTGTGATGGTGATGTTTTTAATTAAAAATCAAAACACAATTTCAGTGAAAAAACACAAAGAAGTGTGATTTAGAACGCACGTGCACGGCACTGCATGTGTGCGTTTGTGACTGCGTGTGGGACTCAGTGTGTGTGTGACTGCATGTGTGTGTTTGTGACTCTGCGTGTGTGTGTGACTCTGGGTGTATGTGTGACTCTGGGTGTGTGTGTGTGTGTGTGTGTGTGACTCTGGGTGTATGTGTGACTCTGGGTGTATGTGTGTGTGTGTGACTCTGGGTGTATGTGTGACTCTGGGTGTGTGTGTGTGTGTGTGACTCTGGGTGTATGTGTGACTCTGGGTGTATGTGTGTGTGTGTGACTCTGGGTGTATGTGTGACTCTGGATGTATGTGTGTGTGACTCTGCGTGTGTGCGTGTGACTGCGTGTGAGCGTGTGACTGCGTGTGTGTGTCCGACTCTGCGTGTGTGTGTGTGACTCTGTGTGTGTGACTCTGCATGTGAGTGTGACGGTGTGTGTCTGTGTGTTTGACTGTGTCTGACTGACTGAGTGTGTGTGTGACTCTGTCTGTTTCAGCACCGGGATCTGGGGGGACGCGGCTCTCTCACTCTCTTGTTGCCTGGTGTTCCCAGCTCCTCTCCACCCCCTCTGTCAGTCCTGTCTTTGGTGGCGCGCATGCACAGAGGCCCGCAGACATGAGCAGAGGCCCGCGGCCATGAGCAGAGGCCCATGGCCATGCGTAGAGGCTCACGGTGTGCATGCGGAGGCTCGCAGCCATGCACAGAGGCCCACGGCCATTAGTGCGCATGCGTGCTGTAAGAGGGGGAGCGCCAATGTACTCGGCAGTGGACAAGTGCCATACTACGCATGCGTGGTGGGGCCTGCAAGCTCCTCTTCTGCGCATGCGCGACACCATTAGTAGCGTGACGTCACTTTTGTTACGTTTTTTCGGTACACGGCAATGCATTTTTTCCCATGAAAACCCTGTAGGTGCCTGCAAAGAAGTTTCACTTCAAAAACAAAAAAACAGTCACTATCTAATACTACAGAACTGATAAAAAAAAGATTTCCCATGAGAACTCCAACTGGGTTTAACCATTACATTCCCTATGAAATACCTGGCACAACATGGACTCTCTTTTTCCAGGTGGTGAACGGGTTGACAACTTCAATAGAACGGCCAGTCAGATCAAAACAAAAGTGAAGTCCCCCCTTCCCCAGTGTGTGTACCCAGTCTAGTAGGTAGATGTGTGTCTGTCTGTCTGTCTTTGTCCCATCGTTAATGTTATGGTCTTCAAAGGTTTAGGGGATCTAGTTTCATGTACACCAGAAACTGTGTTGTTGGAACATGTGAAATATTCAAATGAAAAATCCCAATAAAAATTTTGAGTTACAAAAAAAAAAAAACAGAAGTGAAGAGTCTCCTGTTCCGGTTTCTGGCTTCGTCAGGAGTCCATACTTGGGGGTAGATCCGCCATTATTGCGCTAATAACGCGCAACGTTATTTTTCTTCATTTTAATGGGTATCCTCAAAGCTAATGAGATGCAAAAATAACGTCCGTTTGCTAAAGTGATATTAACAGGGATTTTCATGTCTCGGAGACGCGTTTTAAAATACACTGCACATGCGCTTTGGTCAAATGTTAACGCACATTATCAACGAATGCAATAAAGACACAATACTGTACTTGTGTGCCTCACCAAAACACTAATGAAAATGATATTATAATATTGACAAATGTAAAATTTTTACACTTAACCTTTCCCTTTATTTATAGTGTCTGTTCTTCATTCATTTAAATTGAACATTAAAAATGATAGTTATTATTGTTGAGGTATGTATATACATTATTGTAAACCAATGCTTAATAGTTATTATCATATTATTTACCATATTAGTTCACAGCAAATAAAAATATCACTTGTGAGCACCTTCACATGTCTCAGACAGGTCTGCAACCTGCCTTTCCCCATTATCTTTTAGCATACAATTCTTGCATTGCAGCTAGGTATTCTGGGACATGACATACAAATGAGCACACAGTGTCACCTTTTGCTTCAAATCCATTTTAACATGGACCCCTGTAAGCTTATGCCTGCTGTATTACAGTTAGTTCACACAAACATATCACTTTAATCACTAAAATATAATAGTTTGATGTGTTTCAGACATTTAAATGATCCCTAATATTGATCTTGGTATGACATGTAACTTTTTGTAATGATAGGGTTAAGTTCTCTACTCCAGAGGTGCGCAAACTGGGGGGCGCAAGATTTTCTGGGGGGGAGCGCTGCATCTAAAAAGGCCTCTGTAACTCTCTCTTACTGCTCTCGGTCGGCACCTCGGTGACGCATCGACACATGACAACGCAGCGTCATACGAAGCCGTGGGATAAAATGGCAACGCAATGTCACATGACGTTGTGACGTCATATGGCGCTGCCAGTGCCAGAGAGCCGGTAAGGAGGGGGGGGCGCAAGCAAGGGGGAAGAGCAGACAGGGGGGCGCAAACATAAAAGTTTGCGCACCCCTGCGCTACTCAGTACATTACTTTTTGACTATTCCCAGAAAGAGCTCAATGATAAGCAGGGTCTGGGTGAGAGCAGCGGCAGGTTTTGTAAGGTCTTAAATATTGTGGCGTTATTACCATTACCACCTCTTTGACAAAGCCAAGCCAGGTGCGAAACGCGTTTACAGTATTTCTACCCTCATTACCATACGATTTGCATATGAGTGGGCAAAACGTCCGTTAAAATGTATCGATGCCCCTTTGGGGATACGCATTACGGATATCGATGCGTAAAAGGACGATAACGCAACTCTAAAAATGTAAGGTCCGTTAGCACTCTGGTACTGCGGCAATCCTGGCACTCCTAAGGCTACGCTTATAGTGCCGGCGACAGCGACGCAACGGTCAGGCGACGGTCGCTGGAAAATCAAATAGAGATGACTTCCAGCGATCGCGACCAATCCGTCGCTCCGTCGCGCCTTCTCTTACTATAAGCGCACGTGACGGCGGCAATGCCTTTGTTTTGCCACAATGTTGCTATCGTCGGCACTGTAAGCGCAGCCTAAAGGTTCTGGAAGTTCTTGTCTTTGATTAATACGGTGCTGTTTTTTGCCCCAGTTTGTCAGCTGGAAAACTAGTAAAAAAACAAAGCTAAGTTTCAAAATGACTTGTGATACATCATTGTGAAACATTTTCCTTGTCGATACTAAGAATTCCATATTTTTCAACCTCGACATAGAAATATTTACCCTATGTCAGCACCTGAGTGGTTTCTCATTTATAACTTACAATCTCATTTTAAATTCAATTTCCCCCGCACATCATTACTTTGGTCAATTCTATACTATTATACTTCATGCATCTGCATCCAGTTCTAAAAAGATATGCAATATGGCTTATCTGTATGGCATAGAAATAAATAGCATTTGATCATAAAATGGCTATTTAAAATAACTTCATGTGATATAGGATAGAAATGAATCAGTTGTCTGCAGCTTCAATGCTCTCTACTCTAAAATCTTCCTTTTCATAGTATAGGCCCAGTTGAAAATGGAAATGTGAAAGTTTATTACCTATAAAAAGAACAGAGGCCTTTTCAGGAATTGAGTGCTTATTGAGCTACTATTGGTATTTAAAATTTTACTCTACATGATATTTCTTGCCCATATTAATCTAAGGTGAAATTGGTTTCCTTGTGATTGAACATGTTATTCTGCAAAAGAACCTATCTCTGAGCATAGCATTACATATTTAAATATAGAATAACAGCCCCTAATTGACATGAAACGAGATTAGGACATACTTAATTTTGTGTGTTCTTTTTCTTCCGTCAAAGTTTGTTTCTATGGTTAATGACCTGGATGAATCTATGGTTTTCATGTAAGAAATGACAATCAGTTTTGGAAACCGTGTAGAAGATGTGAAAATAAATATTCACCACTAAAACGAATTCATCGAGTTTTGGTATTTTAAATGACTCGGTAATTGCATACCTGCTTCACAAATCACCCGAGCCATTTATTTACATGCATTTAAATGAGGAAATTAGATGCAGTAATTTAATTTCAGTATAAATGTGATCAGGAAGGACTTTGCTGATGGCTTTAGCTTTGGAAATGCGGGTATCTATCAATACTGACATACAGTATATATACACACACACACACACACACACATATACATATATATACATACACACACACACAGATTATATATACAGCTCAACCCCGTTATAACGTGATCCGTTACAACGCGATTCCGCTTATAACACGATGCAAGCGTGGCTCCCAATTTTCGTATTTATTAATAATTTGCAACACGATTATTGGTATCTTAAATACTTTATTGTACAATGCATACATTGTACATTATTTCTAACGCGATTCGCTTATAACGCGATGTGATTCTTTGGATCAAATGGAAATATTACTGTGTGCTCATTTGCATGTCTTAGACAGGTCTGCAACCCCGCCTTTCACCATTATCACCCAGCACACAGCACTTCCACTGCAGCAAGGGATTCTGTGAAATGACATGCAAATGAGCACAAAGTGCCACCTTTTGCTTCAAAACCATATAACATGGTCCCCTGTAAGCTTTTGCTTGCTGCATTTCACAGTTTTGAGCACAGCCAGGGTTAAGATGCACAGCCAGTAAACCCACCCACAGACAGACAGATAGATATACAGCTGAACCCCATTATAACGCGGTCCTGGGGGGCCACAGAATCAGACCGCGTTGTAACCGGGATTGCGTTAAAATTTAACCTTTAACCGGCATTTAGATCGCTCTCGTCAACCACGTGCTCTCCTCTCTCTCCTGCGCTCCTCTCCTCTCTCTCCTGTGCTCCTCTCTCCCCGCAGCTGTCGGCTCTAGTGCGTGGCATAATTTATTTATTTATTTTAAACATTCAATGCTTGATTGACAATGGACAAAACATTTTACACATGCAAGGTTCGAACTCAGAGCCTTCCAAATACTGGTACCAATACATTACCCTCTACACCTCAGGCCTCTCATTCATAGGGTCTGTCTTGTAACACCAGGCCTGTGGTGTAGAGGTAATGTATTGGTACCAGTATTTGGAAGGCTCTGAGTTCGAACCCTGCATGTGTAAAATGTTTTGTCCATTGTCAATAAAGCATTGAATGTTAAAAAAAAAAAAAAATTACGCTGCGCACTAGAGGCGAGAGCTGCGGGGAGAGAGAGGGGAAGGAGAGAGATCCAGATGCACATGGACACAGCGCTATGAAGTGAGGAGAGACCTGACAGCCGAGAAGAGAGATGTAGATGCCGGTAAGTATCAGGAGCGTTATAAGCGGATTCGCATTGTAGCGGATCGTGCTATAACGGGGCTGAGCTGTATATATATATATCCACACACAGTGGAAAGAACACATTTGTGAACCCCTATCAATTTTCATATATTTCAAATCTCAAATCTTATTAGATCTTAATCTAAGTCCTTATAAAAGATAACCTGATCAAACAAATGACACAAAAACATGACACTTTTTCAACATTTATTTATTCACAAATGATTCAGCATTAAATATCCACGTGTGAAAAAGTATGTGAACCTTTAGATTCAGTACCTGGGGGCGCCCCCTTGAGCAGCAATGACATCAACTAAGCGTTTCCTATAACTGCTGGTCAGTCTCTCACATCGGTTTTGAGGAATTTTGGTCCATTCCTCTTACAGAAGTGCTTCAACTCAGTGACATTTGAAGACTTGCTTGCATGGACAGCTCCTGCCACAACATTTCGACGGGATTTAGGTCCAGACTTTGACTAGGCCATTCTAAAAGGGGGAATTCCTTTTTCCGCAGATGTTCTTCTGTAGATCTGCTTGTATGTTTAGGATCATTGTCTTGCTTCATGACACAATATTGCTTCAGTTTCAGCTCACCGATGGAAGGCCTGACATTCTCCTCTAGAATCTTCTGATACAATGCAGAATTCATGGTTGTGTCAATGATGGCAAGCCCTCCAGGTCCTGAGGCCATAAGGAGCCCCAAACCATCCCACCACTATGCGTGATGGTTGGTTTTTGCAAAACATAACGTTTCTTATTGAGGCCAAAAAGTTCTACCTTTGACTTATCTGTCCAGAGAACATTGTTCCAGAAGACTTGCTGGTCATCTGTGGGCTCTTTGGCGAACTTCAGACTAGCAGCAATGTTATTTTTAGAGAGCAGTGGTTTTCCTTCTGGCTATTCTTCCTTGAACACCATTCTTGTTCAGTCTTTTTCTGATAGTTGAGCCATGAACACTCACATTAGCCCAGGTGAGAGTGGCCTTGGATGTTACTCTGGGGTTCTTTGTGATTTCCTGGATTATTTGCTGGTTTGTTCTTGGAGAGATTTTGGTAGGATGACCGCTCATGGGTAGAGTGACTGTGGTCTTGAACTTTCTCCTTTTGTCTGACAGTGGGATGAATGGACCCCCAAATCCTTAGAAATGGTTTTGAAACCCTTTCTAGACTGATGAGCATCAATAACTGCTTTTCTGAGGTCCTCAGAGATTTATTTTGATCATGGCATGACGTTTCCACAAACCTGCATGATGAAGACCACACTCTGATTTTTATATGAGGTGGGGATTTCCAAACCTACCCTTGAAGATCTACCTAATAATTTAATCAGCAAACAAAAGATAGGGCTGCGTAAATCTTAAGTGATAGTGATTATAAAGTGAAAACACCCACAAGCATAACATACTAACCCAGCAGGTTGAAAACTAATGTGATAAAATGACCCAAATTAGCTGGGTATAAAGAATCTCCTTTTGTTACCAACTGGTTAATATTTTAGCCAGGTGCTTGTAGTCGGTTTTCAGTGGATCTTGTAATCATCAGAAAAATGTATATGTCAAAGGAAACAAAGAGCAGAATATAGTGCAGACGGTTTCAAAATTGAATATGTCATTAAAAATAAGACACATCGTATTGTGCACTCAAACGGTGAAATAACGTTAAAAGCATTGTTTTAGGGGTCTATACTCTATTCAGAGTCGCAGCGATCTCACCGCCGCTTGTCCACCCACTAGACTGGCGACAGAGTCCGCAACGTCCCTTCCGGTTTCGATTTCGGTCTCCACGGCGTCACTACCAGTTCTCGGGGCTTCGATAGCAATGGTAATGCAGGGATAGGAACAGCGCAGGGCAACGTCTTTGTGAGCAGGCAGAGGGTATTACACACTAATACACTTGTTAGCTTCATCAGGAGATTTATACAGAAGATCCACTTAATACCGACTAAGAACACATGGCTGAAATATTAACCTGTTGGTAAGAGAAGGAGGTTCTTTATACCCAGCTAATTTCGGTCATTTTTTTCACATTAGTTTTCAACCTGTTGGGTTAATGCAGGCCTGCACAACTCCGGTCCTCGAGGGCCGCAAACAGGCCAGGTTTTCAGGATATCTCTACTTCACCACAGCTGGCTCAATTAGTGGCTCGTTATGACTGAGTTAATGTGTTATACTTGTGGGTGTTTTCGCTTTATAATCAACATCACTTAAGATTCTCTACAGGAATTTTGAACAGTTCCTGTTTTGGGGGTTTGAGCTGCAATATTATTGTTCACTTATATGCTTTTTCACTAACTCATTATAGTCAAGAATCACATTATAGGAGCACCTTCTTATTTTGCATGTCCTTTCCCAGAATCC